>NC_056725.1:1476329700-1476382415 GCF_019279795.1 Protopterus annectens
ACATCAGACACAGAAGCCTTGCTCTTTTGGATACTGAAGAGGTGAGGTGCCCTCATCTTGATCCACATGTGATGGGCCAAGGTACAAAAAGAAAAAAAGAAAAAAATAAAGTTTGTCATTTAAGCAATAACTCCAGTGTTCATCACATTTCAGGACAATTTATACAATCATCCATCAATTTTTGTTCACTTTTTTAACTGCCTGTTTACATCATCTTTCTAGTACAATAAAGATAATTTAAATACCGTACATATTGATAACATGTCACTTTCAAAGATCTCATGCACTATGGTTTTTGACCCAGTGTCAAAGGTCAAATTGAAATCAACCATATGTTCAGCCATATTCCAGACAATAACCTTGGAGGCAGCATGCTAATATCAATTACAACATTCTTTCATTGGTCTTTCTTGTCTGTATGTGTTCCATATGTTTAGAGGTAGTTCATAAGGTCAGCAGTGCTGTTGATCTGAACAAAATTACCTGCCTATATGTTTTGCATTGTTTATGTGTAATGTCATGGAAAGGATAATATTCATCCTGGTTATTTCAAAAGTAGAAGATCTTGATTTAGTAGACATTGAATTTATATGATGTTTTAAACAGAGGTCATTTATGCTAAATATTTGCCTTCCTTAAACTTATATCATCTGCAATGAGTAATGGACTTCTTCACTAGCGGTGTTTCTTGCAAAGGCAAAATCACTTGACATTATTCCCTAAAGGGGTATAATAAACAGTATGCTGATATATACTATCAGTGCTTCCATAAATGTCTGTAGCACACAATGGCTTTCAGGAAGAACTCGTCTTTCTGTAATCATCCATTAATTATTATTATTTTTATTTGTCTTCATTGACCAAGTCCAAATGAGCAAACCCCCTTTTCAGCAGAGCCCTGGGAAGAAGGCTAGTTTAGATTCAAGAGTGGTATTTAAGCTAGCTAGGATAGGTGAGGCATAAAGGATGGCAGGGAGTAAGAAGGCTGAGGTTTAATGTTTGCCATACTGTGTCTGTCAGATATGATTTGGGTCTATAGAAGGAGCTCAGTTTCTGTTTGGTCTTTTATATGGATTGTAAGATATGGTGGTCAAACTTGAGATTTTCATCAATGACAACTCCTTGGAGCTACTGTGTGTAATTATTTCTATTTTAGTGTTGTTTGCTGATGTAATTAGGGAAATTGCTTTTAGTTATATTCTTTTGGGGTGAAGAGCATTAACTTATTTTTTTATTTTTATTTATTTTACATTTGTTTATCGGGAAAGTCCGACTAGACTAGATCCATTTACAGCAGAGGCCTGGGGAGAAAAGCTCCACAACTACAATAGTAAATGTTTTATACAGAAATTTAAGAATAAGCTCACAGTGACAAACAGTGATAGATATTTACATGTAGGAATTTTAAGACAGACAAGATACATTGGCTATAAAACGTGTACACACCCCTGTTAAAATGCCAGATTTTTGTGATATAAAAAATGAGACCACAGTAAATAATTTCACAATTTTCCCACCTGTAATGTGACCTATAACCTGTACAATTCAATTGAAAAACAAACAAATCTGTTAGGGAAAAAATATAAAAAATGTACAATAAGCTGGTTGCATAAGTGGGCACACCCTTAAACTAATACTTTGTTGAAGCATCTTTTGATTTAATTACAACATTGAGTCTTCTTGGGTAGGGGTCTATCAGCATGGCCCATCTTGACTTGGCAATATTTACTCACTCTTCCTTGTAAAAGTGCTCTAAATCTGTTAGAATGTGAGGCCATCTCTTGTGCACAGCCCTCTTCAGGTCACCCCCCAGATTTTCTTTTGGAGTTAGGTCTGGGCTCTGTCTGGGCCATTCCAAAACTTTAATTTTCTTCTGGTGAAGCCATTTTTTTGTTGATTTTGATGTATGCTTGAGGTCATTGTTGTGTTGAAAGGTGAAATTCCTCTTCATCTTCAGCTTCCTAGCAGATGCCTGAAGGTTTTGGGTCAAAAGTGACTGGTGTCTGGAACTGTTCATAATTCCCTCCAGCTTGACTAAAGCCCTAGTTCCAGCTGAAGAAAAGCAACCCCAAAGCATCTTACTGCCACCACCAATCTTCACTGTGGGGATGGTGTTCTTTTGGTGATGCGTAGTGTTGTTTTTGCGCCAAATGTACCTGTTGGAAATGTGGCCAAAAAGTTCAACCTTGGTCTCATCAGACCATAACACATTTTCCCACATGCTTTTGGGAGACTTTATGTATTGTTTTGCAAATTTTAGCTGGGACTAGATGTTTTTCTGTGTGTAAGAAAAAGCATCTGTCTTGCAACCCTACCCCATAGCCCAGACATATGGAGAATACGGGAGATTGTCACATGTACTACACAACCAGTACTTGCCAGAAATTCCTGCAGCTCCTTGAGTGTTGCTGCAGGTCTCTTGGCAGCCTCCCTGAGCAGTTTACATCATTGTTTTATCAATTTTGGAGGGATGTCCAGTTCTTTGCAATGTCACTGTTGTCCCATATTTTCTTCACTTTTTGATGACTGTCTTCAATGTGCTCCATGGTACATCCAATGCTGTGGAAATTTTTTTGTACCCTTCTCCTGACTGATGCCTTTCAACAATGAGATCCCTTTGACGCTTTGCAAGCTCTCTGTGAACCATGGCTTTTGCTATATCAGGCAACTGAGTAAATGTCAGGAAAATCCTACTAGGAAAGCTAAACTTTATATGGGGTTAATCAGTCTCTTTAATTGATGGCAGGTGTGTACCCAAGAAGACTGAATGCTGTAATTAAATCAAAAGGTCCTTCAACAAAATATTAGTTTAAGGATGTGCACACTTATGCAACCAGCTTATTGTACATTTTTTATTTTTTATATTTTTTCCCCTAACAGATTTGTTTGTTTTTCAGTTGAATTGTACAGGTTATAGGTCACATTAAAGGTGTGAAAAGTTTTGAAATTATTTATTGTGGTCTCATTTTTTATATCACAAAAATCTGGAATTTTAACAGGGGTGTGTACACTTTTTATATCCACTGTATATTTTAACAACATTATTAACATTTCCAAACTGGAATATAAATACAGACAGAATACGTCTCAGTAGTGAGCATGGTTAAATGAGCTACTTACTGGCTATTAGATTAACTGTTAGTTAACAATAAACCTGTTTTGAAAAAAAAAAAGATTAACTGTTAGTTTTAGTACTGTAGAGCATTACAGTGAATTAATAGAAAAGCCTTCCTGGTCAGTAGGGAGTGAAAGGTAGAAAATATTAATTTTTATGTAATACATGGACATAACCAGGAATTCATTAGGTGTGATTTTAGGGTGTCATCAGGTGTGATTTTATGGTGTTTATTTTGTTTGGGTTAAGGAGCAGGCATGCGGTTTTTTTTAGCCAGGTTTCTATAGAAGTAAACAAAGTTTGGGTAAATTATTGCAGACTGGAAAGAGTTTGGTCTCCCCATATTAATGAATTATCAGTGTATTTGACAATGCTTGCATGTTGTGTGGCAGTATGGAGTTTATATATAAAGATGTTAAACAGGAGTTGTCATAGGACTGAGCCTTGTGGGACTCCTATGGTGACAGGTTGAAATGGGGAATAATCCTGGAGCCATTTGACTGCTTGTTTTCTTCCAGACAGATAGCTAAGGTACCATATAAGGGAGTATTGAGACAGTGTAATGGGAGCAAGTTGGGAGAGTAAATGCTGATGTGATACTGTGTTAAATGTTTTAAGTCTAAAACATCACTGACACAAGCTTGCAATTATTCCTAAGTTGATTTATAGTGTTAGTACAATGCACTTGGGCAGTGGCTGTATTGTGACGAAGTCTAAACCCACACTGTATCTTGGAAAGTAGGTTATTGAAGCTGAGAGATTGTGGGAGTTGTGAGCAGATACACTTCTGAATGACTTTTGAAAGTGGGAAGAGGATTATCTATGGGTCCACAATTGCTAAAGTCACTTGATGTATCCCCTTTATGTAGTGGAATAATATAGGAGCATTTACGGATGGCAGAAACATATTGCTTAGATATGAACCTATTTACCAGTGTAGAGTTAGGAAAATCAATGGCATAGGCTACTATTTTTTTATATTCTGATGGGAGTTTGCCAAGGTAGTTGGTTTCAATTTAAGTAGAAGCCTTTTATAGTAGAAGTAGGTACAGGAGTGAGGTTGAAGTGATGGGACACATTTGGATTTGTTAGTGGGATAGAGACAGAAGTAGTAGGATCACTGTTAACTAAGGAAAATATGGTTTGTATAAAGTAAATGTTGAACTGGGAGGAGATTCAGTAATCTAGTAAACTAGAGCTCCTCACTGATCATCTTGATTCCTTTACAGTTTTGTTTTTCATTGTTGTCAATCTAAATGATCGTGTATAGCTTCTAAAATTTGAAGAGGCCTACAAACTATGATCAGTATTAACATATTATGAAGGACAGTCTACTTTTTGTTTTCAAACTGCCCGCACTTACATAATAAAGCAGCTTGATTTTACAATTTGAGCAGAGTAAGTTTAAAGCAATGTATTTACCTGATAAAGATACTATTAAAGAGGTAAACTGTAGAAAAGTGTGAAGAGCCAGTATGGACAGGATTTAACCTTTGCATCTCCAAGAAGTTAGAAGAAATATAAGGTGTTATGTAGTTTACATTTGTGGGTATTGTCAGTTAAAATGTTACTGCTTTAGTCTGATCTTTAAGGCTTTAGTTTTTTCCTCTCCTAACGTAATAAATCATTTATCTCTCATTTATCTAAACATATTACATTGCTAGAAAAGGATTGGCAATCTTTGACTGGACACATTATTCAAGTAGCTGATAAATGATGTAGTTGCAGCTTGCAGGATTTGTTACTTTTTTCTAGATAATATCAGACAATAAGTTGCATGATGCATTTGCTTTACAAGGTAATAAATTGTTATGTAGCTACAATAAATTAATTCAGCCAGTTGTAGAGTCTCCAGATTTATTTTCAAGCCCATATTAAGAACAAATGAAATGTGACAGATATATCCTTCAACATCCAAAGTAGTTGAACATACTGTTTCTGTGCAGAAAAGTAAACTATCAAATATTTCTTTTTTTACAATTAATTTTTACTGATTTATAGAACTAAATAGTGTCAAATTGGTTCTGTAGTACTCAAGCTTCATGGCTGTTAAAAAGTCCTAAGCATGGCATATACTGTACCTATATTCCTAGATTCCAAGACCTAAGGGAAGTATCCAAAATAAGATAGCTAAACTAAATTTTATCTGGATCCTCTTATCAGACATAAAACCTCATGAGTTACTATACCAAACATTATCACCGTTGGCTGTTTGTGGCTTTTGAAATCCACCAATATTATAAAATAGCTACTGTGGCACAAACACCAAATGGACAGACTACAATAATACATACTCTATCTACATATATAGAGAACTTATAATAATATGCAGATTAATGGAGGTATATACACACACACATATATATGTATATATATATATATATATATATATATATATATATATATATAAATATATATATATATATATATATATATATATATATATATATATATATATATAGGGTTCCTATCAGTTCATCGAAACCTCAGCAGTTCAATCACCATATGTTCAAACTGTGAAGTTCAAAAACTGATTATCGCGAAGCCGCAGAACATCAAATTCTTTCCCAGGGAAAGAATTCGGTGGGCCGTTTCTGTGGCTTTGCAATTTTCAGCACTGTGGTGGAAAGCTACGGGTCAGGTTCAGGTAAGTGTGCGATTGTGTGGATGTTAGGGTTAGGGTGCGGGTTAGGTGAGTTAGGGTTAGGGCGCAGGTGAGGTGGGTGTGTGATAGTGACAGACTTTAGGGTTGGGGCAGGATAGGTGAGTTAGGGTTAGGGCACGGGTCAAGTGAATGTGCGATAGTGACGGAGCTTAGGGTTAGGGTTTGGGTTAAGATACTTAACCCAGTAGTAGTGTATGTACAGTTTAGTGTAGGGTTAGATATAGGATTTTAAGTGTATGTGTGTGGATTGCTGGTTTTTTGGTGGGCTTGTGCTGCGTGTGTTTCTTAGAACAGTGATTTATGCCTTCGATGGTTTTGCACTTCGAGGTTAGAAGTTCAAGCATATGGTGTTCGAACTTCTGCCATTCCGTCGAAGTGATATAGACCCTATATATATATATAAATATATATATATATATATATATATATATATATATATATATATATATATATATATATATATATATATATATGGGTATGTGTGTGTGTGTGTGTGTGTGTGTGTGTATCTGGTTCTACTTGACATGTTTGAAATGTCAGTAGACTGACTTTCAAATAACCAAGATGACAATGCCAAAAACTCAAAAGGCTGACAATCCACATCGCCAACTGTCAAAATAACCGACCCAATAATGTCCAATGTACCTCTCACATAAAGCACAAACAGAAGTAACAGCTCATCCTATCTAAGCACTGCCCTGTCAAAATAAATGTACTAAATAGCTACCTAACCCCCACCCAAACCCTGCCCACAAACCAATACTTGTATACAAATAACAAATTCCACAGAATATTCATGCTGGTGCCCCACAAAAATATTCAGTGGAAATTTGCTAAATCAACATTCACAGTCATTTTAATTTTAAATTTTCCATTTTTGCAGGTAGGGGCTGTGCCCCCCTGCACCCCCTGCAAATTAAATATACCAACTCCAAGATCACACTGCAGTCCAGAAATGAGCAGATTTCCAGTTCCGCTCAGCCTGAGGGTCGGCATTTCAAACATTCAGAAAACTGAACATCAGCATAATAAAGTTTCATTTGTAAGAAACTTTGCTCTTTTGGTCTCAGTTATTTAAAAGTCGGTCTATTGACATTTCAGTCATGTCAAGTAGACCCATATATATATATATATATATATATATATATATATATATATATATATATATATATATATATATATATATATATATATACACACACACACACACATACACATATATATTACATTATATTTTATATATATGTATTATATATGTGTGTGTGTGTGTGTGTGTGTGTGTGTATAAATATATATGTATATATATATATATATATTTCTGTATAATATGAAAGGTTGCCATTTAAAATAGGTGACTTCCTTTTTCCAGTTGATCTACTGTATTGTTGTTTGTTCTGTACGTCACTCCAAGGCAAAGTCAGGAACTGATCATTTGTGATCAGTGCTCTGTCCTAGTTAATGAACTCAAATTCAATAGATTAAAATAAAATGCCTAACATTACTAAGATCATTGTGGGGATTGCAATTAATAAAAAAATATGAACTTTAAAGCATAAATCAAGATCATCTGCAGTAATGCTTACAGACTGATGCGCAGCATACTAATGATTATCTCAGCAGGAGGAGCAGCATTGCTGATACTCTTAAGCAAATGTCTGACTAGACTACTTCTGGAATAATTATTTATTTATGTGCGCATTTATTCATGTTTTTCATTTCTTCATCAGTTTCTTATAGGATATTCAACATGGCTGGAGATAATTTCATTCACATACAATAAATACTCGTCAGATAACTGTACTGTACAAACAAATAAATGTTGATATAAATCCACTGTGGACACGGAATATTGGCAAACCACAAAAACTGTATTACAAAAATAAAAGTAACTGTACTGTAACTACAGCCCAATACCTTTAGTTTGCTTTCCTCTGTTTGTGCTTCAGAAGGGTGCCAAGACAGTTGATCAAAAGAAAGCATTTTTAATCATGCGATCCCTAAAGACGTTTCTCTGAAGCTGGATTCCTTCTGTAGCTTTGTCTCAAATAAATGTACTTAATAAAGCAAATTTCACATGGAAACAGTCACCTTGTAGTTGACATAGTTTGTAAGAGGAAGTGAGAGTCCTTACATGGGGGGGGGGGTGGTCCAAGAGTCACTGCTCCACCTTCATATGAATCTGTGTATCTATATCTGTTTCTTAAATCGCTGATATTTAAGCTTATATGGTAGGACTTTCCATATTCTAGCAAGGTTAATAAGAACAAGACATCATTCATTCCTCAGCAGAATAACACACAAGAGATACTTAACTTTACCTGACCCATTTTTGTACTTGCTGCTTCATAAAGACCCTTTTCACAAAGCAACCTGCCTGGCTGGAATTTGCTCCACAACGAAATCCAGAAAAACAACTCCCTGACTGCTTGCACAAAAAAACATATTTGTTTGATGGAGCATGTGCTCACTAAGAATGTGTTTTATTTTAAGGACACTTGTTATTTACAGCTCAAGGGCAATGCTATGGGGGCTTCTTTTTCCCCCATTTATAGGTTCATAGGTTCATACTAGGCTATCTGCCCTAGGGCATTTATAAGCCTAGCCAGAGTGTGTTTGGCTTTCGCCACCCATTTTAAATTAATTTTGCTATGCCCTTTTTCGAGGTTAGTGTACTGTGCCTCTGTCTAACAGTGACACAGAAGTGATACCCGGGCTAAACCTACGATCCCCCATCCCCTCATCAAGATTCCTCTTGAAGAGAGTCATTGAGGGACACTGCCTAACCTGGACTGGGATTTTATTCCAGAGTGAAGGGAGCCGCTGGGTTATGAATCTGTCTCTCCAGCATGTCCTATTTATTTCAATGCTGGGTTCAAGTCTCTCGAGTGCGTAGCTCGATGGGATTTGGATTTTCTGAGGTGCAGCATGTCCATTAATTCCGGATTGGACATGGCTTTATACGTCAGGCACAGATTGCCTCTGAGCAGGCGGTATGCCACTGAGTAGAGCTGGAGTTTCTTTAACCAGGCAGCATATGGCATCTGTTTGAGCCCTTTGATCCTCTTGGTGAGGTACTTTTGGGGTCTTTCCAGTTGCTGCAGGTGTATGGTAACGTACATCCCAAAAGGGGCATTGTACTCAATTATGGGCCTGATGAGGGATGAGTAAAGAGGCACGATGACCTCCCCTGATCTAGATGTGAATCCCTTCATGACTAGGTGGGCTAAATAAAATGTTTTTCTAACCACTTTGGCCACATGGTTGTCAAATGAGAGACTGCTATCAACTTGGGTCCCCAGGTCCCTAATTACTTCTTCCATACTTAATGAATTACCACCTATGTGGTAATTTGTGGGCACTTTGTTTTTGCCAAAGGGGATGACTATACACTTTTTGGCGTTTAGTTTGAGGCCATGGCTCTGGCACCAGTTGTCTGTTTTTATGAGGCCCTTTTGGAGGATGCTTGTGTCGGCTGGAGAGTCGATTATGGCACCCAGTTTGCAGTCATCTGCGAACTTGGTCAGCCACAGTCCTACCGTGTTGGCCTGTACCTCCGAGAAATATATACCGAACAAGAGAGGTCCCAGGACTGAGCCTTGTGGGACGCCACTTGTAACTGGTTTGGAGTCTGACGTGGCTCCAGCAATTCTAACCATGTGGGTTCTGTCCTTGAGCCAGTTTGCAACCCATCTAGTGACATAGGGGTTTATATTTAAGCTGGTGAGCTTATCTATATTTCCCGAGTGGGGTATTGTATCAAAGGCTTTTGCGAGGTCCAGGTAGGCTGTGTGGACCACCTTCCCCTCATCAGTGGCCTTGGTGACTGTTTCAAAGAAATCAACCAGGTTTAAGAGGCAGGATCTGCCCTTAACAAAGCCGAACTGGGTAGGATCCAGTGTCTTTAGGTCCCCAATATCTTTATTTATGAGGTCCATGATGATCCTTTCCATAGCTTTGCAGACCAAGCTAGTCAGGCTTATGGGGCGATAGTTTCCAGGATCCGTTAAGGCACCACCTTTGTGGAGAGGGACCACTGTTGCTGTATGCCACTCTTTGGGTGCATATCCTGTGGTAAGGCTGAGATTGAACAGTAGTTTTATGTTTGGGTTTAGCTCTTCTTGGAGTTCATGTAGGACGCAGCCCGGGACACGGTCTGGTCCCACTGATGCTGTGTTTTTTGCTTTGGAGAGGGCGGCTCTTACCTGAGCATCTGAGATGTCAGGGGGGCAGCACTCTGCTGGGATAGATATTTGCCCTTTTGGTGGGGAGGGGGGGAGAAGTTTGCGCTGAACCTGTCAGCTAGGATGTTGGCAATGTCTGGGTTCGGTGTATTTTTAATCATGCGATCCCTAAAGGCGTTTCTCTGAAGCTGGATTCCTTCTGTATGCCAACCTTTTTATGGGGTATTTAGAGCAAATGATTATTTATGACAATAGTCAATGTTTTTTTGGAAGAAATTGATATTTGGAGGAGGTTTTTAGATGACTTGGTTAGTGTGGAAATCTGATGCCCAATATTTGTATGAATTTGTTGAACATCTTAATGAAATCAAATGGGGCATCCAATTCACCTTAAAGTTTGATAGGCAGTCTATCTCCTTTTTGGATGTGTTGGTAAATTAGCAATTGGATGGTACACTGTCCTCCACACTTTATCGTAAACCTTTCCATTCCAATAATCTTTTGCACGCAGCCAGCTGTCATCCACCTCACATCATTCATTACATTCTGAAGTCTCAATATATGAGGATTTGTAGGGTTTGTTCTAGTAATGAGGATTTTGTTAAGCAAGATGAGGAATTAACTCAGAGGTTTGTACAACATTATTATAATGTATCATGTTTGTTTCAGACCAGTAATCAGGTCAAACAAATGGATAGAGGGGACTTGTTGAAATACAAGAGTTATGATCAACAAAATGTCATCCTATTATGGTAGGAACACATGGGTATTTATGGATAACATACAAAGTCATTGGGGTATCTTACTATCAGATGAACACCTAAACAAATTTTTGGAGAATATATGTAATTTCTATTTTAGGAAAGGTAAAACTATGGGTGGTTATTTTAACCATTATAAGTGTAGTCAACTAATTTCAGCATCCAAACAAGTTACCATTGAAGAGAATAAAGTGGTGGGTTGTTTTCTTGCGGACATTGTTCATTTTGTAAACATATAGGGCCAGATTCACGAAGGCTTGCACGGAGTCTGAGAGTAGAGTAAGACTCCATGCAGCCATCATGTCTGACGAGCGATCCAGGAACAGCCTGTAGGGACGTGTAAGAGAGCTCCTAAAACGGCTCTTACACGGACATGGCTGGGATATGCAAATTACCTCAATTTCAGGAGAAAGGCATGCAAATGAGGTAGATTTGGGATTCAGGAAACCCGAACCTGTCCGAGTAAGAGCAGTGTTATTTGCAGAAATGTACTCAGTTGACAACTGAGTATCATTCTGCAAATAGCAAAACGGAGCCGTGACAGCTCCAAATAATGGTTGCATCCAGTGCAGGAAGCATGCCAATGGCCAAATATACGACCATGTGAAATGTTTCCTGATGCAATATGAAAATAAAAATATTTAATTTTTTTTTCTCCGATTTCCAATGTTTAAGCATAGTGCAGTGCCGCGCAAATGGGCTGCGCTCTGAAACCCAGAATACAAAAAAATTAAAACCCCACAAATGTGCATTTTATTGAAATTGTTAATGTACAATGCAAGGGAATGGCAGGCTAAAGACAACATGGCCACCGAGTAGAGGTTGCCAAGGGAGGAAGCTCAGTCTAAGACATGTAACCAAGCATTAGTAGGCAATCCTATGTAAATGAGCATTAGGATAGTGAATCTCAAGTTTACATAGCAAATGAGCACAGTCAGTGGAGTGTAGGAGTAAGATATGGGGAGTAACAGAGTAGAAGATAGGTGAATCACAAGGGGGGTATGTATGAAAGAAGTGAAGATCATTGGAGCAGAGAGGCATGTGTCAGCTGTCATTTACACATCATGGAAAGAGATGTGTCAACAGGTAGGCTAGGGAATGGCAAGAAATGGAAGGTGCATGCCGAGGATAACACCAAAGTTTCTTGCTGAGCAGGTATGCGCGTGTGTCTGCGCGTGTAAACCCTAGTAAAACAGAGTTCATGAGTGTAAGCATGAGTGCGCGTATTTAAGCCAAAGTAAGCATGTATAAGGCTGTTTAAAGAGTTATAAGCACATTTGCACTGGTGTGCGCGCATTTTAACCCAAATAAGCAAGTTTACCGTGTTAGCTGCTGTGCACGTGTTTCCGCTTGTGTGCGCGGTGCTTTCCCCCTGAGGAAACAGAAAGGAAAAAGGAAGCACAATAAATAGTAGGAAGCTACCAGGGAGTACTAGCAGAGCTAGCAGGTGAAAACAATTAGAATCAGGCAATTACACAGGCAGTACACTAGCCCATCCCAGCCTAGCACTTAAAACTCTGCAAACAACAGGCCATTATGTTTCTCACAACAGACACTGCAGTAAATTAATAGAAGTGAAAACTGAAAAAAGCTTTACTGAGACAAAGAAATGTTAGGGGTTGCCATTGCTGTTATAAGGTGACATATGCAACATGCTGAGGGTGGTGACAATGGAAATGCTGCTGGACAACCCACAGTGAGGAGACAGAGAAGAGTGTACAGGCCCAGGGTAACCTACCAGGGGCTACATGAGCTGGAGTTAGTGGAGCACTATAGAGTGGACAGAGACCTCCTGCAGCAAATTGTTGAGATGTGCAGGCCATGCCTCACACACAGAACCAACAGAGGGGAACCCATCCCAGTGGAACCAAGATATGTGTTGGCCTAAGAATATTAGCAACAGGTACCTTCCAGAGACCAACTGGTGATATGATGAGGATATCACAGGCATCAACATCCAGGGTACTACACCAGTTCCTGGATGCCATGTCAGCACATGTCGGTGATCATGTATATTTCCCCAATTCCCGTGAGGTATTGGCCAGCAATATGCGTCTCTTCCAGCAAATAGCAGAATACCCTGAGGTAGTGGGTGCAATAGACTGCACGCACATACTCATCAAAGCACCAGCCGGCGAGCGGGGTAGGGTCTACTTCAACTGCAAGGGCTTCCCCTCCATCAACTGCCAGGTCATGTGTGATGCCCAGTGTATAATACTGAATGTGTGTGTGCAGGCTGCCCTGGAAGCTACCATGATTCCCATATCTAGCATCTGACGCAGCTGTACGAGACATTTGCCAATGGCGACATCCCACATGGTCACCTAGTGGGGGATGCTGGCTATGCACTGGAGCCATGGCTGATGAAACCCATCAGAAACGCACACACAGCTGAGCAGGAATGCCATAATGAGGCACACACACAAACACGTAATGTAATAGAGCGTGTGTTTGGTCTGCTCAAGTCACGGTTCTGGTGCCTGGAGACATCTGGTGGAGCCTTGCAGTACTCACCAGCTATATGTACCCAAATTGTCATGGTATGTGCTATGCTACATAATATGATCCTTCAAAAACAGCTGCAGCAGGACCAGCATAGGCCTGGGCTAAACAGCCCCCCACCATTGCCAAGGCCATCACAGGCAGAGCGTGACTCAGAGGAGGAACAACCTGAGCCTGCCCAAGTAGGCAGAAGGAGGCATGCCCAGTATGCTTTGGCCTTGGCAAAGAGGCAACACAGAGCACATACACTGGCTCAGTAGGAACTCTGGAAATGATAACTCTCTCCGACTTGGACATATAGTAAAAGGGATGCCTAAGTTGACACTACCTGCTTTCAAACATGTACAGGGAGTGTAGTATGTGCATCCAACATAAGCAGCCCTGCAGCACCACCTAAGGCATGATTGCCATGTGTTAAGCAATATAAAGCAGTGCTAAATGGCATTTACCACCATGTAGTATATGCAAACAAAATTGCACACACCAACTAGCACAACTGTGGCCAATGTTCAGTAATATTGGGCAACGTCCAGCAATGTTGGTGAATATTGAGCAATATCGGACAAGCCTGGTCTAAGTAGGGCATAGCTGAACAAAAGCCAACATGCTCATATTTGCTTAACTGGCCCTTAAGCAGTCTGGTCTGCTCAGTATGAAAATATAAAGCAGTGATGGGCCTTGAACCCAGGATACTGTGCACTATAGCCAAAGTACTGAACCACTAAACCATGACAATATTGCAGTGGTCAGCCTGTATGAAGGAATGTTGATAAGTCTATGCAACGTATTTCATGGAAACCCTTCTGGCACAGCATAATCCTTGTCGAGTTATGACACAAAGGTGAGTCCTGCAGTGAGAACAGAACCTGACTTCCAACACACACAGTATAAATGTTAATATCGGTCATGTTCGCACACATCAACAAATGTAGTGGACCTCAGATAGCAACATACTGAAAGGTCACACTGGGCATGCTCACATACTTGAATAAATGAGACAAATGTCAGGCAACAAAACACGGAATGGCAGAACTGGGCATGCTCACACACTTAGGCCATGTCTGAGTACAGCATTGGGCCACGCATATATGGCAGTTGCATGTGTTAACCCAGGAACCTGTCACTATACAGCAATCTGCCCTGTGCACACAGTTATATGACAACAGACACATCTATAATATAGTGGAATCCTGTCATAATCAAATATGTTCTGCAGATACCAAAGTTGTTCATAGAAACTGGTAAAGCAAAGATGATAAAGACCTGGAAACAGTATCAGCAATAAACATTGTGCATCTTGAACATTAGCATAGGTTCAGAGGTCAATACTAGGCTATCTGCCCTAGGGCATGTACAAGCCTAGCCAGAGTATGTTTGGCATTCACAAACCTGTCAGATTACTACACTGTGTGTGTGAATAGTAGGTCACACAAGATAGCCCATGTACGTTTAGGCTAGTGTGCCTCTGTCTAGCAGGGACACAGAAGATATCCCAGGGGTAAACATACGATCACCCATACAGTCATCAAGATGTCTCCAGTAGGTGGTCAGTGGGTGGCTCTGCCTATGTGAAACTGGGATTACATTCTGGAGTGAGTGGAGCCTCTGGGATAACAATGTGTCCCTCCACAATGCCCTATTAACATCTGTGCTGAGGTATACGTCCCTGGAGTGTGTAGCTCCAAGGGAGTCGGATATCCTGAGGTGGAGCATGTCCAGTAATTCTGGGTTAGGTATATCTGTAAACAACAGGCACACATCATATCTGAGTAGGTGTTAAGTGACTGAGTAGAGCTCGAGTTACTGCATCTGAACTGTGGAGGGCATCTGTGTGAGTCCCTAGATCTGCTTGGTGAGGAACTTCTGTGGCCAGTACAGTTGCTGCAGGTGTCGGATAAGGTACACCCCAAATGTGGCATTGTAACCAAGCATGGATGTGATGAGTATAGGGGCACAATGACCTCACTCAATCTTGATGTGAAAACATATGGGATAAGGTGGCCCACATAGAAGGTGTGTCCAACCACTTTGGCAATGTGAATGTCAAATGTGACAGTACGAACAAGTCATGTTCCCAAACCTCTAACAACTCCTACCGTATGTAATGGAGTACTACCTATGTGGCAATGTGTGGGCATGTTGTTATTCCCAAAGGGGATGACTATGCAACTAATGGCATTTAGCTGTAGGCCATGGCTCAGGTGCCAGTCATCCATCTCTGTGAGACCCTGTTTGAGTATGCATGTGGCAGCTGGAGAGTTGATCATGGCACCCAGTTTGCAGTCAAGTGCAAACATGTTCAGCCATATTCCCCCTGTGGTAGCCTGTATGTCAGACAAATATATACTGAACAAGAGAGGTCCCAGGACCGAGCCGCGTGGGATGCCACGTGTAACTGGTGTACAGTCAGACATGGCACCTGCAATTCTGACCATGTGGGTGCTATCCCTGATCCAGATATCAATCCATCGTGTGAGATATGTGTCCATATCGACGCTGGTGAGCCTATGCATAATGGCCCAGTGGGTTATTGTGCTGAAGGGTTTTGCAAAGTTCAGGTAGGATGTGTGGACAGCCGTCCCTATGTTGATGGACCTGTTAGCCGTTTAAAGAATACAAACAGGTTCAAGAGGCAAGATCTGCCCACAACAATGCTGAAATGTGTAGGAAATAGTGAGCCAAACAGCCAAATAAACTGAGAAAAGTAGAATGAAGTATCCACCAAGCACAAATAAATCGATGCTCAAAGGAAAAAATGCTTTAATAAGCACTGTAAAAAACACTCCAATACAAAGACCGGGTCTAGAAATACAAAAGCAATAACGTATCCACTATCACGTTTTCGTCGCCAACTTCATCAGTTAAACATCCATCTTTAAAAGTTAAATGCTTTTATATGTTTTTCAAATTACATCACAGTACTAAAAGCCAATCATGTTGGACCATTTACTAAGGTTAATTGTTGGAACTGATTGGTTCATACAGTCTTCACAAGCCAAGGTTAAAACCACATCTCTGAATAAAATAAATCCACACTTTAATTACAATAATAATTTAAAAACTTCTTTAAAAAGTTGATTAAAAACATTATTTTGTAACACCATTTAAAATAATTTAAAATGCTTTCTACATTAAATGTGAATGAAGCATGTGAATCTGGGTTTAAAATGACACCATCTTCTGGCCAAAGTGTATAATTACAACTGAACCAACAGCTGGTAATATAAAATCCTGAGAAGGGTATGTTTCTTGTAATTCGCAACAAAAGAACATAACAAAAAAGTTTTTAAACATTGTTTTAGCTCTTTGTATTAGAGTTTTGCAGCTCTCAACTTCAATACTGGAGCTAATGATACCATGTCATTCAGCCCTAAGTTACGGTTAGCATCTAAAAAGTTGCCAATACAGTTCCTTGTATTCAATAAGTGTTTCCCACATCCCAGCTCTTGGGTTAGTGGAGACAACTTCAAGTATAATGATAGAATAACCTAATGTGTTACATTTGGCTGAATGCTTGCTAAGTGCGTTTTCTCATTCATCACCTTGACATCGTATAAGTGCTCATATATTCTCTGTCTGAGCTTTCTTTCGCTCTTCCCTACGTAGAAGGAGGGACATTTTTTACAAACAGCCAGATATATGATGCCTTTGGTGTCACAGTTAGCAAATGTATTCAATTGCAAGGTCATATTTCTTGCTTCTAAAAAAATTGTTTCACCACAATGCAAATGTGTGCAGTATTTACATCTCCCACATTTGTATAATCCTTTCTTGGTTCTATTGCTACTGTTCTGTGTGTTGACATTTGTCCTTCCTTCCAAGTAGTTTTTGATGCTCTTCCCTTTCCGATAGACATGGGACAACTCTTTATCGAAAATATGTTCAAGGTCTGAAAATTTCAAAACTATGCCATTCCCTTGAAAAATGTTCCTAATAAAGGCTGATTGTTCATTGAAGGTTGTAATTAACCCTGTTTCTTTTGCCCCAAAATTACTTGCTTGTCCTTTATTGTGGGTTAATTGTTCTTCTTCACCTAAAATAGGTGCAAATACATCTGTTCTTTTTGTGTTGACTTCTTCTAGTATTTTATTGAACATTTCCAAAGGATACCCTCTCTGGGTAAAAGGCACCTTAAGAAGTTGGTTTCTTCAGAGAAGACTTTGTTGTCTGAAGTCATTCTGCTAGATCTGACCAATTGACCCTTTATTACCCCTTTCTTCTGGTGGGGGGGGTGGCAACTGGTGTAATGCAGATAAGAATTGGAGAAGGTTTCTTTTCTGAAAATCCTTGATGTAAATTTCCTTCCCTTTTCTCTATGTGGACATCTAGATATTTCAGTTCTTGTTCATCAAAGTTGCCAGTAAAAGCCAAAAGGTCGTAGTATTGTTTACGTGTATTAAAAGATTGTTGAAATTTTCTCTACTACCCTTCCAAAAGAAACACAGATCATCTAAGAACCTAGTATAAAGGGAGCATTCCTTAAATAGGGGTTTCTGATGAGAAAATTTTCTTCCCAAAAGGCCATGATGATATTTATGTAGGCTGGTGCACAGTGTGCACCCATTGCAACACCCTTTTTTGTTTGAAGTACTCCCTTGGAAATAGATGAAATTGTTTTTGAGAACTATTTCCATCAATGTCAAAATGTTCGTGAAGTCAATGTGTGTCAGTTTTTGCTTTCTATTAATTTCTCCTCAAACCAAGATAAACCCAGGTCATGTGGAATACAACCAAATAGGTCTATAACGTCCATGGTTCGAAAGAAGTGTTCTCACTGTATAGGGTAGGTTTGATTCTTCTCAACAGGTCCCAAGAGTCTTTTAAAATGTTTTCACATCCTTCAAGGACATGTTTAATCTTGTGATCAACATATTTTGCTAATGGAGCTGTTATAGAACCCTCCGCTGACACTATCGGTCTAAGTGGGGGGTCGCAGGCGTTTTATGAACTTTGGGTATTCCAAAATGCAGGGAATTTTCGGTTTGTCAACTACCAAGAATTTGTATGCGTGTCTTGATCTATTGAACCCTGCATTAGCATGTCATAAAGTAAAGCCTGGATCTTTCTATAGGCTATGTTCACTTCATTGATAGACACTCTAGTGTATTTGTCTGGATCATTTAGTAAATCCAACATTTTCCCTTCATATTGGATAGTTTCCATGACCACGACCCTCCTCCCTTGTCAGGTTTCATAACTCTCAGATTGTGGTTGTCACTAATAGCTCTTAAGGTGTTTTCTCTTCCGTTGTTAAATTGGAGTGAAAGGTTTTTGTTGTCAGGTGGGATCTAATTTCATGTTCTACCTTAAGCTCAAAGTTCTTAAGTTGCGGGTGTGTGGGAGGGTTGAATGTGCTTTTCCGCTTCAAGACCTGTCTATCATAGTCTACGGTTTTGTCCTTGAAAAACAGCTCCAAATTCTTTCGGATAAACAACTTGATGTCTATCAGAAGTTTAAAGATGTCCGTTTTTTGTGTGGGAACAAAAGTGAAACCTTTAGAAAATAAATCGAACCAACTCTTGTTGATGCTGACACTAGAATAATTGTAAATGTTAAATCCATTGAATGTCCAGGTATTGAGAATGTTGGTGATACCATCTTCTAATTCCAACCCTGCCTCGTCATCTGGAAAGGTCTCCCCCCCCCTTCCCCTGTAGTTTTTTGAATTGTAATAAACCTTCCCTTGTTGCATGAGTCTCTCTGATCTCCTTAATGGGGCATATTCTTCTGGCCCTGGGGCTTGTTCCTGTTGTTCATCAATTTCCACTTCCCCCCATTCACATTCGTGTGTCTCTTGCCTCCCCTGGTTCACATAACTATTTCTGTAAGTAGTTCTTGGTTTGGGGTAGTGTGTTTTGTTTTTGTACTCATCTTGGTCCCTTTTAATTTTCCCTATTTTCCTAGTCTGAACCTCCTTGCATTTAGCATCTACTTTGTGAAACACATTTTGGTATTTTAATTTATTGGCTTCAATAGAATACAACAAATCGTTTGTAATAGCTTTGTTGGTTTTTCAATGTCTAATTGTAGCTTTTCCATAACCCTTTCATTATTATTAATAATAGCTTTCATTATATTCATGCCACAGTTATCAAAAATAGAAATGAGCTCGTTACAAAATTCAGACCCATCAACAACATTGTTAGGGTATTTGCAGACCCTTAAACCCTTTGGTACAATGCTCAAGGAAATACAGTACTTTAAATAATCATTGTCAATTTCTAAAGTTTTGTATTTAATCAAAAGAATTCTAAATCATTAAGTAGTGTAGAAAAATTAGAGTTAGTTTGCACAGTTGGACTGCGTGCTAAATCAAAGCTATATTTAGCTTTAAAACAGTCTGAAAACAGTTTCTGTGTACCTGTGGAAACGTTAGATATGTCCGTGCACTCTTGGTGCCGTTTCCTCTGACTTTTCGGTCTCACCGATATATCATCGCCGCCATTACTGTTAGCGTTCCCTTGATCAATCGTGATGTGTGGGAACCCATCCAGACTGTTTCCACTGTCTAAATCCTCTCTGTTTGAAAAATTGTTTCCTTCTTCATCGCGAATATTACAGTCTGTCACAGTCTGCTTCGATTCACTTCCTGGTTCCCGGAGTTGTGAAAGCATTGCAATGGAGGCAAATGACTGACTGAGCGGTGTCAGCAAGGCAACCAACTGCGTGAGTTGCCCGATCAACTTCCTTAGTTCCCCAGTCTCGAGCTCCTAGGAGCTAGATCTGTGCTCGGCAGTGGCTCCATAACACAAACCAATAAAAAATAGTGAGCCAAACAGCCAAATAAACTGAGAAAAGTAGAATGAGATATCCACCAAGCACAAATAAATCGATGCTCAAAGGAAAAATGCTTTAATAAGCACTGTAAAAACACTCCAATACAAAGACCGGGTCTAGAAATACAAAAGCAATAACGTATCCACTATCACGTTTTCGTCGCCAACTTCATCAGTTAAACATCCATCTTTAAAAGTTAAATGCTTTTATATGTTTTTCAAATTACATCACAGTACTGAAAACCAATCATGTTAGACCATTTACTAAGGTTAATTGTTGGAACTGATTGGTTCATACAGTCTTCACAAGCCAAGGTTAAAACCACATCTCTGAATAAAATAAATCCACACTTTAATTACAATAATAATTTAAAAACTTCTTTAAAAGTTGATTAAAAACATTATTTTGTAACACCATTTAAAATAATTTAAAATGCTTTCTACATTAAATGTGAATGAAGCATGTGAATCTGGGTTTAAAATGACACCATCTTCTGGCCAAAGTGTATAATTACAACTGAACCAACAGCTGGTAATATAAAATCCTGAGAAGGGTATGTTTCTTGTAATTGCAACAAAAGAACATAACAAAAAAGTTTTTAAACATTGTTTTAGCTCTTTGTATTAGAGTTTTGCAGCTCTCAACTTCAATACTGGAGCTAATGATACCATGTCATTCAGCCCTAAGTTACGGTTAGCATCTAAAAAAAGTTGCCAATACAGTTCCTTGTATTCAATAAGTGTTTCCCACATCCCACCTCTTGGGTTAGTGGGGACAACTTCAAGTATAAAAAGAATAACCTGATGTGTTACATTTGGCTGAATGCTTGCTAAGTGCGTTTTTCTCATTCATCACCTTGACATCGTATAAGTGCTCATATATTCTCTGTCTGAGCTTTCTTTTGCTCTTCCCTACGTAGAAGGAGGGACATTTTTTACAAACAGCCAGATATATGATGCCTTTGGTGTCACAGTTAGCAAATGTATTCAATTGCAAGGTCATATTTCTTGCTTCTAAAAAAATTGTTTCACCACAATGCAAATGTGTGCAGTATTTACATCTCCCACATTTGTATAATCCTTTCTTGGTTCTATTGCTACTGTTCTGTGTGTTGACATTTGTCCTTCCTTCCAAGTAGTTTTGATGCTCTTCCCTTTCCGATAGACATGGGACAACTCTTTATCGAAAATATGTTCAAGGTCTGAAAATTTCAAAAACTATGCCATTCCCTTGAAAAATGTTCCTAATAAAGGCTGATTGTTCATTGAAGGTTGTAATTAACCCTGTTTCTTTTGCCCCAAAATTACTTGCTTGTCCTTTATTGTGGGTTAATTGTTCTTCTTCACCTAAAATAGGTGCAAATACATCTGTTCTTTTTGTGTTGACTTCTTCTAGTATTTTATTGAACATTTCCAAAGGATACCCTCTCTGGGTAAAAAGGCACCTTAAGAAGTTGGTTTCTTCAGAGAAGACTTTGTTGTCTGAAGTCATTCTGCTAGATCTGACCAATTGACCCTTTATTACCCCTTTCTTCTGGTGGGGGGGGTGGCAACTGGTGTAATGCAGATAAGAATTGGAGAAGGTTTCTTTTCTGAAAATCCTTGATGTAAATTTCCCTTCCCTTTTCTCTATGTGGACATCTAGATATTTCAGTTCTTGTTCATCAAAGTTGCCAGTAAAAGCCAAAAAGGTCGTAGTATTGTTTACGTGTATTAAAAGATTGTTGAAATTTTCTACTACCCTTCCAAAAGAAACACAGATCATCTAAGAACCTAGTATAAAGGGAGCATTCCTTAAATAGGGGTTTCTGATGAGAAAATTTTCTTCCCAAAAGGCCATGATGATATTTATAGGCTGGTGCACAGTGTGCACCCATTGCAACACCCTTTTCTTGTTTGAAGTACTCCCTTGGAAATAGATGAAATTGTTTTTGAGAACTATTTCCATCAATGTCAAAATGTTCGTGAAGTCAATGTGTGTCAGTTTTTGCTTTCTATTAATTTCTCCTCAAACCAAGATAAACCCAGGTCATGTGGAATACAACCAAATAGGTCTATAACGTCCATGGTTCCGAAAGAAGTGTTCTCACTGTATAGGGTAGGTTTGATTCTTCTCAACAGGTCCCAAGAGTCTTTTAAAATGTTTTCACATCCTTCAAGGACATGTTTAATCTTGTGATCAACATATTTTGCTAATGGAGCTGTTATAGAACCCTCCGTTGACACTATCGGTCTAAGGGGGGGGTCGCAGGCGTTTTTATGAACTTTGGGTATTCCAAAATGCAGGGAATTTTCGGTTTGTCAACTACCAAGAATTTGTACGTGTCTTGATCTATTGAACCCTGCATTAGCATGTCATAAAGTAAAGCCTGGATCTTTCTATAGGCTATGTTCACTTCATTGATAGACACTCTAGTGTATTTGTCTGGATCATTTAGTAAATCCAACATTTTCCCTTCATATTGGATAGTTTCCATGACCACGACCCCTCCTCCCTTGTCAGGTTTCATAACTCTCAGATTGTGGTTGTCACTAATAGCTCTTAAGGTGTTTTTCTCTTCCGTTGTTAAATTGGAGTGAAAGGTTTTGTTGTCAGGTGGGATCTAATTTCATGTTCTACCTTAAGCTCAAAGTTCTTAAGTTGGGGGTGTGTGGGAGGGTTGAATGTGCTTTTCCGCTTCAAGACCTGTCTATCATAGTCTACAGTTTTGTCCTTGAAAAACAGCTCCAAATTCTTTTTCCGGATAAACAACTTGATGTCTATCAGAAGTTTAAAGACGTCCGCTTTTTGTGTGGGAACAAAAGTGAAACCTTTAGAAAATAAATCGAACCAACTCTTGTTGATGCTGACACTAGAATAATTGTAAATGTTAAATCCATTGAATGTCCAGGTATTGAGAATGTTGGTGATACCATCTTCTAATTCCAACCCTGCCTCGTCATCTGGAAAGGTCTCCCCCCCTTCCCCTGTAGTTTTTTGAATTGTAATAAACCTTCCCTTGTTGCATGAGTCTCTCTGATCTCCTTAATGGGGCATATTCTTCTGGCCCTGGGGCTTGTTCCTGTTGTTCATCAATTTCCACTTCCCCATTCACATTCGTGTGTCTCTTGCCTCCCTGGTTCACATAACTATTTCTGTAAGTAGTTCTTGGTTTGGGGTAGTGTGTTTTGTTTTGTACTCATCTTGGTCCCTTTTAATTTTCCCTATTTTCCTAGTCTGAACCTCCTTGCATTTAGCATCTACTTTGTGAAACACATTTTGGTATTTTAATTTATTGGCTTCAATAGAATACAACAAATCGTTTGTAATAGCTTTGTTGGTTTTTCAATGTCTAATTGTAGCTTTTCCATAACCCTTTCATTATTATTAATAATAGCTTTCATTATATTCATGCCACAGTTATCAAAAATAGAAATGAGCTCGTTACAAAATTCAGACCCATCAACAACATTGTTAGGGTATTTGCAGACCCTTAAACCCTTTGGTACAATGCTCAAGGAAATACAGTACTTTAAATAATCATTGTCAATTTCTAAAGTTTTGTATTTAATCAAAAAGAATTCTAAATCATTAAGTAGTGTAGAAAAATTAGAGTTAGTTTGCACAGTTGGACTGCGTGCTAAATCAAAGCTATATTTAGCTTTAAAACAGTCTGAAAACAGTTTCTGTGTACCTGTGGAAACGTTAGATATGTCCGTGCACTCTTGGTGCCGTTTCCTCTGACTTTTCGGTCTCACCGATATATCATCGCCGCCATTACTGTTAGCGTTCCCTTGATCAATCGTGATGTGTGGGAACCCATCCAGACTGTTTCCAGTGTCTAAATCCTCTCTGTTTGAAAAATTGTTTCCTTCTTCATCGCGAATATTACAGTCTGTCACAGTCTGCTTCCGATTCACTTCCTGGTTCCCCGGGAGTTGTGAAAGCATTGCAATGGAGGCAAATGACTGACTGAGCGGTGTCAGCAAGGCAACCAACTGCGTGAGTTGCCCGATCAACTTCCTTAGTTCCCCAGTCTCGGAGCTCCTAGGAGCTAGATCTGTGCTCGGCAGTGGCTCCATAACACAAACCAATAAAAATAGTGAGCCAAACAGCCAAATAAACTGAGAAAAGTAGAATGAAGTATCCACCAAGCACAAATAAATCGATGCTCAAAGGAAAAATGCTTTAATAAGCACTGTAAAAACACTCCAATACAAAGACCGGGTCTAGAAATACAAAAGCATGAACGTATCCACTATCACGGTTTAGCCGCCAACTTCATCAGTTAAACATCCATCTTTAAAAGTTAAATGCTTTTATATGTTTTTCAAATTACATCACAGTACTAAAAGCCAATCATGTTGGACCATTTACTAAGGTTAATTGTTGGAACTGATTGGTTCATACAGTCTTCACAAGCCAAGGTTAAAACCACATCTCTGAATAAAATAAATCCACACTTTAATTACAATAATAATTTAAAAACTTCTTTAAAAAGTTGATTAAAAACATTATTTTGTAACACCATTTAAAATAATTTAAAATGCTTTCTACATTAAATGTGAATGAAGCATGTGAATCTGGGTTTAAAATGACACCATCTTCTGGCCAAAGTGTATAATTACAACTGAACCAACAGCTGGTAATATAAAATCCTGAGAAGGGTATGTTTCTTGTAATTCGCAACAAAAGAACATAACAAAAAAGTTTTTAAACATTGTTTTAGCTCTTTGTATTAGAGTTTTGCAGCTCTCAACTTCAATACTGGAGCTAATGATACCATGTCATTCAGCCCTAAGTTACGGTTAGCATCTAAAAAGTTGCCAATACAGTTCCTTGTATTCAATAAGTGTTTCCCACATCCCACCTCTTGGGTTAGTGGGGACAACTTCAAGTATAAAAAAAGAATAACCTGATGTGTTACATTTGGCTGAATGCTTGCTAAGTGCGTTTTTCTCATTCATCACCTTGACATCGTATAAGTGCTCATATATTCTCTGTCTGAGCTTTCTTTCGCTCTTCCCTACGTAGAAGGAGGGACATTTTTTACAAACAGCCAGATATATGATGCCTTTGGTGTCACAGTTAGCAAATGTATTCAATTGCAAGGTCATATTTCTTGCTTCTAAACGAATTGTTTCACCACAATGCAAATGTGTGCAGTATTTACATCTCCCACATTTGTATAATCCTTTCTTGGTTCTATTGCTACTGTTCTGTGTGTTGACATTTGTCCTTCCTTCCAAGTAGTTTTTGATGCTCTTCCCTTTCCGATAGACATGGGACAACTCTTTATCGAAAATATGTTCAAGGTCTGAAAATTTCGAAAAACTATGCCATTCCCTTGAAAAAATGTTCCTAATAAAGGCTGATTGTTCATTGAAGGTTGTAATTAACCCTGTTTCTTTTGCCCCAAAATTACTTGCTTGTCCTTTATTGTGGGTTAATTGTTCTTCTTCACCTAAAATAGGTGCAAATACATCTGTTCTTTTTGTGTTGACTTCTTCTAGTATTTTATTGAACATTTCCAAAGGATACCCTCTCTGGGTAAAAAGGCACCTTAAGAAGTTGGTTTCTTCAGAGAAGACTTTGTTGTCTGAAGTCATTCTGCTAGATCTGACCAATTGACCCTTTATTACCCCTTTCTTCTGGTGGGGGGGGTGGCAACTGGTGTAATGCAGATAAGAATTGGAGAAGGTTTCTTTTCTGAAAATCCTTGATGTAAATTTCCCTTCCCTTTTCTCTATGTGGACATCTAGATATTTCAGTTCTTGTTCATCAAAGTTGCCAGTAAAAGCCAAAAAGGTCGTAGTATTGTTTACGTGTATTAAAAGATTGTTGAAATTTTCTCTACTACCCTTCCAAAAGAAACACAGATCATCTAAGAACCTAGTATAAAGGGAGCATTCCTTAAATAGGGGTTTCTGATGAGAAAATTTTCTTCCCAAAAGGCCATGATGATATTTATAGGCTGGTGCACAGTGTGCACCCATTGCAACACCCTTTTCTTGTTTGAAGTACTCCCCTTGGAAATAGATGAAATTGTTTTTGAGAACTATTTCCATCAATGTCAAAATGTTCGTGAAGTCAATGTGTGTCAGTTTTTTGCTTTCTATTAATTTCTCCTCAAACCAAGATAAACCCAGGTCATGTGGAATACAACCAAATAGGTCTATAACGTCCATGGTTCCGAAAGAAGTGTTCTCACTGTATAGGGTAGGTTTGATTCTTCTCAACAGGTCCCAAGAGTCTTTTAAAATGTTTTCACATCCTTCAAGGACATGTTTAATCTTGTGATCAACATATTTTGCTAATGGCCCATTGGGTTATTGTGCTGAAGGGTTTTGCAAAGTTCAGGTAGGATGTGTGGACAGCCGTCCCTATGTTGATGGACCTGTTAGCCGTTTAAAGAATACAAACAGGTTCAAGAGGCAAGATCTGCCCACAACAATGCTGAAATGTGTAGGACACAGTTTCTGCAGGTTTCCGATGTCTATGTGTATGAGTCCCATGACAATACACTCCATAGCTTTGCAGAACAGGCTACTCAGGCTTATAGGGCAATATTGTCTGTGGTCCATTGTGGCACCATCTCTGTGGAGTGGGACCACTGTCGCTGTATGCCATTTCTTGTGTACATATCCTGTGGTAACTCCGATACTGAACAGTGATGTAATGTGAGGGTTACGTCTGTCATGATGCTCGTGTAAGATGCAGGCTGGGACACCGACTGGTCACATTGATACTGTGATGTACACTTTGGGGAGAGCAGCACTCACCTGTCACTGTGTGATGTCAGGGAGGTTATACTCTGTTGGGATGGATAGTTGCTCCTTAGAGGGGATGGGTGGGAGACATCTGCACTGAACCTGTTTGCCAGGATGTTGGCAATGCCAGTGGGTTCAGGGTAGGTTTAGTCAGTATGCAGTAACTCACAGCATATCAGTGAGTGTCCACCCAGGTTCCTGACATAACTGAAGAAGGCCGTGTGATAGTCCTACGTGTCTGTTGCAATTGCCTGGTAGAAGCGGCCCTTAGAAAAGTTCATGAGTGATCATAGCTGTCTGCTAGTACAGATCACAGATGCCTTCCCAGTCTGGGATTGTGCTCTATCATGTAGTAGCTTCCTCCTGACGTTGTACAGCTTATTAATGGCTGGGGTCTACCAGACAGGTCCCCTGCCATTGGAGTAGTGAGTCCTGTTGTTATTTGGGATAGCACAATCCATGCAGTCTACTAGGTGTCCATAGAATGTGTATGTAAAGGATGCAGCAGTGTGAGCCGTATTTGCCACTGTCTCAGGGTCTCTGAAGGATACCACCTTGTTACGGTGAAGTGAGACGTTGGCTCATGAGAAGTTCACCAAGATTACCCAGCATGGGTGTGTGGAGGGTATATGTATGTCCAGTGAGATATATGTATGTTCTGACCTTACCGATGAGGGGTATATCGTTGGTGTGGAACATAGAGTCCCCATGTTGGTGATGATCAGGTGCAATATTTATTCCCCTTGTGGCTGTACTGACTGTTTGTGCCATAGCATATGAGTCTACAAATTGTAACGACTGTTGGGTGAGGGTGTCGGGGCTTGAGTAGTATCCCCAGTCAATATTTGTGTATATGAATTCACACAATATAATGGTGTTTGTGGAGACCTTCATATTCTTCATAGTTCCCATGAAAGCCGAGTGTGGTTCCTGAGTTTGGGAGTGTGTTCTGCAGCAGGCAATAAACTGAAAGGCAGTATTGCACAATGGTGGTTGTATATGTATGGTCTGTGATGCTTTGTGCAGTGCTACTAACCCGGAGGTCTGTGTATCTGTGATGTATATGGATACTCCCCCTAGTTGAGTTGTCTGTTCCAAGGCTTGCTGTCAGACAGCATGGTATGAAACATAACCTGGTAGTGCTGGTGTGCATAAGCGAGCCTGAACCAGGCGTCTGTCAGTGCACAGATATCGCTATCCTCCATACTGAGGAGAGTCCTGAGTGGCTGCAATATGAGGCTGACACAACTGTTGTTGAGCAGCATTACCCTTAGTTTCATTTAACCTGTAATGTCTATGGAGGTGGGTTTGTCTTATGAGCCCTGCTTGAAAAATGCACTCTGGTGGTAGCAAGAGCCTTAGCCAGCATTCCAAAGTCCAAGGGTGACAGGTGCAAGCTGTCCATAGTGAAGCTATGTGGCATGTTGAGGATGTCACCATACGCTGACAGACACTGTACCCCTTATGAATTAAACAAATTTGTTAGGCAACTGTTAAATGTGATATGTGTGTCCGTATACCGTGACATCATAATTGATGGGTGTAAGATGCTAAACAAGGTCAGGGTCATATGCCCTGGGCTACATGATCAGAGTGTTCCTCCATGTATCATGTCATGTGGTCCAGGGAGTAACGTCTGAGGTTATACACACCAGCATGGACAATGATGGTGCCAGTCTTGTACTTGCTTTGGAGTGACCTGACTGCCTGTGTTATGCGGCAGATCCGGCACCCAACAGACAGCCCAAAGTGACTATACCCTTGTTAGGGCTGGTGAGTGGTACGTCAGTGTGTCTGACAATAAGTGTCGCCTATTAAAAGTGTATTAGGTGTGTTGTTTAGCCTGAAGGGCAGTGACTGTGTGGCACACTGACATTGTGAACTATGTGATATGTGGGTATTGTAGTGGGGTAGCAGGTGTGTGTGTGTGTGTGTGTGTGTCTGCTTTGGAGGTATCTGCTGCTCAGGTAGAGTACATTTACAGCATCTGAGTATGTCTATGTGTGATCATGTGGATTGAGTGCTGTTGCTAGAGGATATGTGAGACTGATATGTGGTGTGTGTGGTTACCTTCACCACCTGATAGACTGTGCCTGTCATGGGTCGAGAGAGTTCAGCACCCTGTATGTCTATATAGGTGCATCTCACACATATATCTGAGTTTGTTGGGAGGAAGAGAGGGTTGTCTGTGTACATGAGGCAGATGTGACATTGTGTCAATATCACAATATCCACCAGCTGGACTGGAGAGTACACACGAAACCGACCCCTGGACATGCCAGGATATTATCATGACATATTCCGTAGCCTGATCACAAAGGATCAGTAGGGTGTTAAGCATGTAAAAGAGTATAACAGGGATTAGTGCTCTTGTTCGTTGGTATTTTGTAAAGAGTAGCTGAGAAGGAGTCCAGACTGAATCATGACACCTCCTTCAGCTATGTCATAAATAGCAATGTACACCCATATATGTCCTGAATTAGGGCCAACTGTACCTGAGTGACAATGCCGACATCATGACAGACAGGCCCATATGTACATACCCACCTCCCACTGACAATAGTCCATAACATCATACCAGGAGATATCACATGTAGAATGGATGAGCAGCTACTCCCACTGCCAAAAGCATGGCAGCAAGTGGAATACATTGATTCCCAATATGTGTCATGCAAAAACTACATAACAAACAGATCATGCACCTGAACAGTCAGCTGAGCCTCACCCCCTACACAGGATGTGGAACCGTTGAATGTGTCACAGCTACATATGGCACTCCCCACAAGTGTTGGTGCACAACACACCATGGGAAGTCAAGTCCAGTATGCCTATGAAGTCTGATCTGCAAGGTCATGGAGTCCATCATGGTTGCAGTTATAAACAGAGCTATTGGAGGCTGACATACACACAACCCTACCAACTGTGGTATGTTCGTGTGCGGATCATGGTTCCCAAACATGCTAGACTGTTTGCAAGGCAGCCACCCAGGACATACATCACTGAACACATCTACACATGTGTCACATAGACTTTGAATAGCCCTTTATCAACATCCCAGACATGTAGTATCCACAAAACCAACAAGCTGTGCATAAATATGTGTTGACATGACGGAACGTCAATGTGTCCACAGATAGATCACACAAGGTAAGGATTCTGAGGACTTGTTCAAGCTGTTGACACCTGCTGACCCACATGGACCATTCCTGGAATGGCATAAAACAAAGTGTACACATATCACCATGTCCAGTCTGATGATGCCACCATCCTATAAATACAGCAGGAGTAGGGAAGCCAGCCAGTGAAGCAAATAGCGTGCCGTGTTAATACGTCTCTCTTTAGTATCATAACATAGTTAGGTAGGGGTTTGAATCCTGCAAACAGTGTGTGGGGGGTGTATGTGTGCAGTTTCCTTTGAGAAGTGTTCCTTTTTGGAGACTGGGAAAACTCACTAAAAGAGGTACATTCCTCTTTGGAAAGTCTGATGATGTCATCATCCTACAAATACAGCAGGAGAGGAGAAGCCAGCCAGTAAAGCAAATAGCACCCCGTGTTAATGCGTCTTTCTCTCTAGTATCATAACATAGTTAAATAGGGGGTTGAATCCTGCAAACAGTGTGTGTGGGGGGGGGGGTGTATGTGTACAATTGTCTTTGAAAAGAGTGCCCTTTTTGGAGACTGGGAAAACACAGGGGGGGGGTGTATGTGTGCAATTGTCTTTGAAAGGAGTGCCCTTTTTGGAGACTGGGAAAACACAGGGGTGTGTGTGTATGTGTGCAATTGTCTTTGAAAGGAGTGCCCTTTTTGGAGACTGGGAAAACACACTAAAAGAGGTACATTCCTCTTTGGAAAGACTGATGATGTCACCATCCTACAAATACAGCCGGATAAGGGAAACCCCCCAGGAAAGCAGATAGTGTGCCGTGTTACTGCATCACTCCCTAGTATCATAACATAGCTAGGTAGGGGTTTGAATCCTGCAAATGCTGACTGTGTGTTGGTCAATGCGGTGTGAATTTTGTTTTTACTATGGTATGACAGTATGATTACAACAGTAAGTGCATTGCACACATCAGGTATCTGTGTGGCAAATATATATGTGTACATGTCCCCTCAATCAGTACATAGGTGTAAAGCATGCATACTACATGAATACATTTGTTTCCATTGACAGGATGTGCCGCTGCTTTTCAGATCGTAGGTCACATATGTATGTATGTGACAAGATTACAACAGTAAGCGCATTGCACACATCAGGTATCTGCGTGGCAAATATATATGTGTACATGTCCCCTCAATCAGTACATAGGTGTGAAGCCTGCATACTACATGAATACATTTGTTTCCATTGACAGGTTGTGCCGCTGCTTCTCAGATCGTAGGTCACATATGTATGTATGTGACAAGGTCATCTACTATTGTGTTTTGTGGCCAAGGTCATCTGTGGCACACACACCCATGACAGTTACTTAAGAGTAGTGTGAGTGAGGGTATATGCCTGGGGTATATGTCAGACATGGTCATACACAACAAAGACTGCCAAGAATGGACAGTCTTTATAGGTGTACGACTGCCTTGTGGATATGCATTCAGGCCTCTAATGTCTTATGTGATACACCTTGGGACTCCACAATACCTATGGATATGTGGATACCAAGGGACACATGACATAACATGAGGCTGTATGTACACACTGGTACCCAACATACATGTTAAGGGCTACCACCTGTGTGGTACTGACAGGATATTATGTATAGTACATGAGGATGACTATGCCATAGTCGGCTTACTGCTATACAGCATGTATCAGACAACATGTATCTGCCTGTATGATACCCTTGTGTAGGATATGCGTCCCATCCAAGGAATGCATTTAGGCCAATCCATGCATTTCCAGATTTGGATGGACATATCCTAGTGTGTCTGCATGTACCTAAGGGGGCTATATGCCAAACAGGTGTGGTCACAGGAATGGGTGGCGATCATTACCACTGGTTAGTGTTATAGTGTAGCACCGGAAGGATCCAATTGTTACTGGGTTCCCTACTACTGTGTGTCATTTGTCAGGACATCATCCAATGATTGTTTATAGTCATGCTGTTGAGGTTGTGTATACTACCAGACCGCAAATCATTGACAGATATTAACGGTATCACCCACAGCATAGTGTCAACCCATGTCATACACACGTCTACCCATGTTAGTACATAACTGTAGTAGAATGCATACTGGCCATTGAAAGATACTATGAGATGTTAACAATGTGTACGACAGGGTATGCCACATGTCTCATGTGTCCACTATGCACGTACATGCAGACAGTGCACACCCACCATGTTCACAGATGTACACTTGCTAATCTTTACTGCACACATCACACACATACTGTCCACTCACTAACACATGCTGGCAACACATTACACTTCAGCCAAGTGGCACATGGGTGGACAATACATACTCAGACCTAACAGTGGTGTAAACAATGCTACATTGACAATCAGAGCTTTTATGCATAATGTCCGCTCAGATATACCTACAAGGGTGTCGTTACACTTCCTTGTTGACAACTTGCTATTATTGCTACACTGCTATAGTATCACCCTGTGCATCAGCACCATGTTAGCCTGTCCCTCCATCAATGATGCAGATGACAGGAGGCGACACAGGTATCATCATATGCACAGGGCGTTATGTTGTTTGCCAGAGCCTGACATTGACCCATCCAATCGACATGTTTGTGCATGTGTGTGTGTGTGTGTGTGTGTGTGTGGGACAACAGTACATCATGGGCCAATGTTGATGTAATGTGTGTGTGTATGTGTGAGCCCTAGTTGTTTGGTTAATGTGTTTGTGTCTGCATGCACACAGCTCCACCATGTGGCTGCCATATACTGTAGTTTGTGGGACAGCCACAGACTGTACCTGCTAGGCTGTACAGATCACTGTCTCCGGCCACTGATACAGTACCTGTGCCTGGCAAGGGTGCTACGGACAGTATCGGGTACCAACCCTGATTGGGTACTGTCATCAGAGGCAGAGTTATGATGACTGGACCCATGTCCCTGCTGGGACTGGCCAGAGCCATGTGCACGTGGTCTACTGGGACAGTCAATGGACAGGCCAGCCCCAGCATTGCTGGGGCTGGTACTGCCACTACAGGAGGGGCTGTGAAATGTGGGCCATCCGCAACCACTGCCAGCTGTTGCTGTTGCTGGCATGTGTCCGCGTCAACGTTGCAACCGTCCCGCATGGTCCTGGCTCATGGAAGACATGTTGTGGAGGGCATCTAATGTCTCCCCCCAACGTCTATCAATGACCTCGGTGTAAGTCCGGACGGCACCGGCAAGGTCACGGATGCTGTCATTGATAGCGGTGTAATGTGCCCTCTGCGCCCTAAGTCCCTGCCTGGTGTACCGTTCCATATGTGCCTGAGCCTGCATTACAGCCCGGAACATACTGGTCATCATAAGACCTGTGAGGGCACGCCTGCCAGGGGCAATACGACCAGTGGTGCTCCCCCGAGAACCCCTGGACCTCTGCCTATGTGGTACCATTCCAGGTCTACACCTATGGCGGTTGTGAGGGGATGCAAGTGCCATGGGTACCACACTCTCCTGGTCAATGACAACTGTATGCTGTCCCTCGCCTATGGCCACTGGTGGTGAGGGATGTATTGACAGTATGAGTGTGCACATAGATGGGGTTGAATGCTGTGTACTGTCGATTGGCGGACCAACGACAGACCCTGTCATATCTTCCTGTGCCAATATACATGTGTCATCATCCCCACTATTCGTGGCAGTGGCTTCAGGTTGCCTGCTGCTTTCACCAACCCCTAACTCAGCACCTGTGAGAGGAAGACAGGAAACACACGTTACGGTCTGCACATGCACACATGCACACATGCACACATGCACACATGAACACATGCACACATGAACACATGCACACATGCACACATGAACACATGCACACATGAACACATGCACACGAACACATGCACACATGCATACATGCACACATGCACACATGAACACATGGACACATGCACACATGAATACATGCACACATGCACACATGCAAACATGAACATTAATACACACCTCACTACAGCACATACACACACATACCAGCAATCCAACGCATACTCTATAGTGGGTGAAGGTGGGTGTCAGTATCACAAGGTAGACAGTCACCACACACATGTCAGCATGCAGAATATGTGCTGCACAAGACCATGCAGTGCAAGTGTAGATGCCCCTATTAAATGGCAGTATACATGGCTTTGATGCAACTGTGTAGTTGTTCAGTGATTGGCTACACCCTGGAACACAATGTGTACATGGACACAGCATTGCTGTGCAGGTATTATCAGCTCTGCAATGCCCTGTGCACCATCAACCACAAGTATACATGCCATGGCTGCTTGTGTTATCTGTGTGACACATAGATATCCATGTCTGAGTGCAGTGTCTGTGTCCATAGCAGATAATAGTGGACACGGGTGTAGCACATGCATGCTATTTACACACACTGGATGTGCGGTGCATGTTGACGTGAAGGAATCCCAATGTTCGACATGGCCAGTGTACAGTGGTTATGGTGAGTGTGGGACATATTGCAGATATGTGGGTGCCAGACATGACATGGCATGCTACATGACTGCAACATTTAACACCACACATACCCAATGTGTGTCAAGTGACCTATACACCCACTAGCATTCCAGGACATATATGTGACACTTTGTGTGGATGGTGACTGCTGTGCATATTGTGCATACTGGCATATGTAAGCACACAGACAACATGCTATGCATATTGTGTATTGGTGCATATGTTTGCACACACACAACACTGAGGTGCAAAGCAATGACTGCTATGAGTAGTACCATGGTCACTGTAACTGGATGGGGTGTAGTGCCCTGTGCCATCATCAACATGCATCTTGTGGTCACTCACAGCTACTAATGTGTGCAAGACCACCGCCTAGCATGCTGTACCTGAACTGCAGTGCCATTGTTATGTTCACAATTACACAGCCACTTTGTACATGGGTGTGTGAGGTGCCCAATAGGGAGCATTGCCTAACATGACTGTGTTATGTGTTGCAGAGTGTTGCACAGCCCCATGATAAGCCTCTACCCCTGAGGTACATCATGTGTGTGTGCATGACATGTGGGATACTGAAGTGTGACCTTACAGCGGGTGTGTGGTAATGCCAAATGTAGCATGTTTTCGAGTACTGCATATGATAAACGTGTTCTGTTGTGTACAGTTGTAGCAACTATGCATATCAAATGTGCAGTACAGTGTTGTCACAATTGTGTCTGCTCACTGTGCATTGCATGTGATTGAGGCAGCTACTGACTTTACTGAGATGATTGATGTCTCACAGCAAACATGCACAGCATGCATTATGCATAGGTGTGTTACGTGTACATGGCCTACACCTCACCTATGACATGCACATTTCATTACCAATATTAAAGTGTTAACACACTCACCAGCATGTATTGTCTGCCCTGCTGTCACACCAGAGGGACCTAGAAGAATATGACACAGTTTGTCAATGGCCACAACTGTGGCATTGCTACTGTGAGTGTGCTAAACGACAGTGGAACAACAGTCAACAGTCACAGGTGTATGGATACTATTCCAAATATCAGTATTGCACATGTTAGGCAGCACAACTGCTAAATACACAGTACACATCTCACATATGCATATTCTAACAATACAGGTAACGGTAGTCTACAGCTAGGGCGTATTACCTGCACGCTCCATGTCATCCTGCTGGGTGGCTCCGGCCTCCATGATGACACATGCATGATGCTGTTGCTGCTGTAGGCCAGGAGCCACCATGCTTAGGAGCAGCTCCTCCACTCTGGTGAGGGGGGATGTAAGGCCGCCCACCCCCTGTGGCAAGCTGTTGCCTATGGATATCAGACGCACACTGCCAGACATGTCTAATTAAATCACTGCAGTGATGGCGTACCTGCTCATATGTCCAGTTATGCATGCCTATGTCATTTACCCAGCAAACAAGGTCTTGCCACAGTGCAGTATGGTCATGCTGTTGTTGGCTGGCCCTGGAAAAAAGCAGGTTATAGTGCTGCACCAGGCTGTACAGAATTTCCTGCTCCTCTGCAGCTGAATACGATGGATTACGTTGATGAGCCATAACCCTGGAAGACAATTAAACGATATGTGTGAGCATGTCATGTGGCACACTTAACATTATGAAGTACAGATGTCACTTAACTGCCATATATAGCATCTATCTGTCTATTAGAGAATACACACATTCAATACCACATATCAGTGCTCAGCCCACAACTGGCTGACAGTGCCTGCAACACTCCATATAACACACCAGTATACACCAGTAGTCGGCACACTGTTTGGGATACAATGCACAACCTCGCCCTGGGGGTATATATCAAGCTAATGCATGAAGAAATATGTCATCCAATGCAATGACTGTCATGTACATTTACAGTATTACCGGTAAACCACCCTAGTCTTTGATGCCATACCCCTACCTAACATATGTGCACAGTTGTTAATATAGCTGGCATACTGCTGTAACAGAGTATACATTTTGCTAGGTACACACACATACCCTGTAGCACACATGTCATTGTGGGCATGGTACAGGAATCATTAAACACACATCAGACATACATACAACACACAGATGTATGCCGACACAGATGAGCATTACCTGTATACCTTATAGTACTGTGTGCCCCTACCTACAGATACCTATGCCTGTGGTATGTAATCTGTGCAGACTACAGGAAACACACAAGACAGTGCTACCAGGGACTGTGAAAATACACCATATTGTGCTGTTTAGGCCTGCAGCTTCAGATAGTACAACAGTTCATAGGTGAGCTGGAGTCACCAGCAGTACCACTTACTGAGCATACATGTATTGCTTCAGCCTACATTGGGACACCACAGTAGTACACAAGGAACTACGTCACAACATATGCCATCCTACTATGTCTGCATCCCAATAACTGACACAGCTTTCTCCGGCCTCACACCTAGGACACAAACTACCATGACAGACACACCCTCACACTAAGGTATCACACCTTTACAAACCTTGCACACAGTCACTGTCACACTCATTCCACCTCACATAGCAGGTATTGCACTGAGTACATGTGTGTGTGCATTGTGTCATAGGTAGGTAATACGCTATTGGCCCTAGGGCCTAGAGCAGCCTAGCCATATGCTACCCTGGCCTTTGACACACATGTAATGCAATTTCACTTGCTTCTGTCAATCGGATACACAGAGGTGACTCCCAGGGCATATTACTTATCTCCAAAACAATCATCAGGGGTATGTATGACATCTGCTAATGAGGAGCCTTGTTTGTTCATGCTGGGTGGTTTAGTCCAGAATATGGCATATTTGTGTATAGGAACCTGTACCTCCAGCATGTGCTGTTTAGTGAGGTGACAAGGATTAGGGCCCTAGGTCATTTAGCTCAGAGGGATTGTGAGGTGTTGTCATGGTGGTTGGCCGACTGCTATGGGTGTGACATACCTCTGTATGTCCAGCAGTGATAACCTCTGGGTGGGTGGTATGCAATGCACTCTAGGTGTGGTTTGTGAGTCAGTCTGCATAGGGCATCTGTTGTAAGTGCTGGGTGAGGTACATACCAAATGGGGCATTGTACTCAATCATGGGCCTGATAAGGGAGGAGTATAGGGGTACAATGACCTCCTTTGATCTGGATGTGAACCCCTTCATGATAAGGTGGGCAAGGTAGAAAGTCTTTCTAACCACTTTAGCAACGTGGGTGTCAAATGAGAGGTCATTATCGACTTGGGTCCCCAGGTCTCCGATTACTTTTTCCATACTCAGTGGGTTACTCTCTATGTGATAATTTGTGGGTACTTTGTTTTTCCCAAAGGGGATGACTATACATTATTTGGCATTCAATTTAAGGCCATGATTCCGGCACCAGTTGTCCGTTTCGGTGAGGCCTTTCTGTAGGATGTATGTGTCAGCTGGTGTATCGACTATGGCGCCTAGCTTGCAGTCATCTGCGAACTTTGTCAGCCACAATCCCCCCATGTTTGCTTTCACATCTGAGAAGTAAATGCTGAACAAGAGGGGTCCCAGGACAGAGACCTGTGGGACACCACTTGTGACTGGCTTTGAGTCTGACATGGCTCCTGCAATTTTGACTTTATGGGTTCTGTTCTTTAGCCAGTTTGCAACCCATCTTGTGACATATGGATTTACATTTAAGCTGTTGAACTTGTCTATGATGCCTGAGTGGGGTATTGTGTCAAAGGCTTTAGCCAAGACCAGGTAGGCTGTATGGACTGCTTTGCCCTCATCAATGGCTCTAGTGACTGTTTTGAAAAAGTCAACCAGGTTCAAAAGGCAGGATCTGCCCTTTACAAAGCCAAACTGGGTGGGATCAAGTGTCTGTAGGTCCCCAATGTTGCTGTTTATGAGTTCCATAATGATTCTTTCCATAGCTTTGCAGACCAGGCTGGTTAAGCTTATGGGGCGGTAGGGCCTCCTTTGTGGAGTGGGACCACTGTTGCTGCACGCCAGTGTTCAGGTATATATCCTGTAGCAAGGCTAAGGTTAAATAGCATTTTTATATGCGGGTTTAGCTCCTCTTGGAGTTCACGTATCACGCAACCGGGGATACCATCAGGTCCCATTGATGCTGTGTTTTTTGCTTTGCTGAGGACGGCTCTCACCTGGACATCTGAGATGACAGGGAGGTTACATTCAGCTGGGATAAGTATTCCTTCTTTTGGGGGTGAGGGAGGGGAGAAATTTGCACTGAACCTATCCGTCAGAATGTTGGCAATATCTGTGGGTTCGGTGATTTTTTTGTCATTGTGTACTAACTCTGAGCATATCTGAGGGTTTCCGCCCAGGTTTCTAACATAACTGAAGAATGCCTTGTGGTTATCTTTAGTGTCCTTGGCGATTTTTCTCTCAAAGTTTGCCTTGGATGTTTTTATGAGAGAACGTAGCTTTCTACTAATGCTGATCAGAGATGCCTTCCCTTTATGGGATTTTGCTCTGTCTTGCAGTAGCTTCCTTCTTTTGTTATACAATTTGTTTATGGCTGGGGTCCACCAGACAGGACGCTTTCCCTTGGTGGAGAGGGTCTTGGTTTTATTTGGAATTGCACGATCCATGCATTCTTGGAGATGTCCGTAGAAAGCATTTGTGAAGGATTCAGCATTGTGGGATGTGGTTTCCATTGGCACAGTGAGCTTAAATGATACCATCTCAGTCTTAAGAAGTGTAAAGTCGGCTTTTGAGAAGTTTTTCACTGTAGTCTTTTGTGCTGGGGGTGGAGGTGGAATATGTATATCCAGGGTGATTAGTTTGTGGTCAGATCTCACTAGTGAGGGGAATACTTCCAGTGTGGAGCATTTTGTCCCCATGTTTGTGATGATCAGGTCTAGTATATTATCTCTTCTTGTGGGAGAGGTGACTAGCTGTTCCATTGCATTTGAGTTTATGAATTCCAGGAACCTTTGGGCTAGGGTGTTAGGGCTAGAATAGTGCACCCAGTCTATGTTAGGGTAGTTGAAGTCTCCCAATATGATGGTATTTGGTGAGACATTCATAACTTCCAATGTCTTCAGGAAGGCTGAATGGGGTTCTTAAGATTGGGAGGGTGGTCTGTAACATGCAACCAGTTGTATAGCAGTTTTGCCTACGGTTAGTTGCACCTGGATGGTCTCTGATGCGTCATGAGTTGCCACTAACCTGGAGGTGTGGGTATCCTTGATGAATATGGACACTTCCCCTCCCTTTGTGGTTCGGCCCGGGTTTTGAGGCCGAAAAGCATGATACAAGGTAAAGCCTGGTAGCGCTGGGGTGCTCTCAGGAGCCTTGAACCAGGTTTCAGTTACTCTGCAGACATCGATGTTCTCCATACTTAGGAGTGCTTCGAGAGCCTGCATCTTGAGATTTAGAATTCTGGCGTTGAGCAGCATTACCCTTAATTTTTTTCCATTTTTGTTTTCTAAGGAGGTGGGTTCATCTTTTGAGCCTTGCCTAAAAAAGGCACTATGGGGGTGGCAAGAGCCTTAGCCAATATCCGGAAGCCCAGTGGTGACAGGTGCAAGCCATCCCTTGCAAAGCAGCGTGGCTTCTCCAGCATGTCATCCCAAGCAGACAGACATTGGATTCCCCTAGAATGACACCAGTAATTGAGCCAATTATTAAAGCTGATCATCTTGTCTTTGTATTGTGGCATCATTCTTGGTGAGGGCAAGATGCTGCTCAGGTTCAGGGTCATACCAGCCTGGGCTACATAATCAGAGAGTTCCTCTATGTCTCTTTTCATGTAGTCCAGGGAGGTACGTCTCAGGTCATTCATGCCAGCATGGACAATGACAGAGTCATATTTGTACGTGCTTTTGAGTGACCTGAGTACGTGTATTATATGGCGGATCCTAGCCCCCGATAGGCAGCTTACCATTACCCTCTCCTTGTTCAGCCTGGTAAGTGGAATGTCGGTGTGTCTGACTATAGAGTCACCTATCACTAGTGTATCAGGCATAGTGTTTGGCCTTAAGGGCTGTGGTTGTTTGACACACCGATTTATTGAAGTATGTGTTGCATGTGTTATGTTTTGAGGTGGTGGATTTTTGGGTGTCTGGGAGCCTCTGTTGTTTTGGTAAGTTTTTTATTAGAGCCTCCGAGTATGTCTTTGTGTTATTATGTGTTTGATTTGCAGTTGGGGTAGGTCTATGTGTGACTGGGTTTGTTGTGTGTGTGGTTACCTTCTCCTCCTGTTTGGTCTTGCCAGTCCTGAGTTGAGAGAGTTCAGCCTCCAGTTTGGCTATATAGTTGCATCTCCTACATGTATTTGTGTTTGTTGGGAGGAGGAGAGGGTTGTCTGTGTACATGAGACAATTGTAGCATTGTCTCAAGATTCCCAGATCGACCAGCTGAACAGGAGAAGATGCTAGTAATCTACCACTCGACATGCTAGAATATTATAAGAGAGTTCTGTGCCTTTAAGGGAAGTGGGTATTCACAGGGGTGGTAGGTGGATGTAGTGCTACTTTAGTTTGAGAGTGCTTACTTAGAAGAGAATTTTTGAGAACAAGTGCTAGGCTTATAATATAACGAGTAGACTGGTTATTCTAAGAGTAGAGCTTTTTAAGGGAAAATTTGAAGAACAGACTTGGCAGAGCCAGAAAAAGTTTAACCCTGTTTAACTGGCGCTGCGCTATGAGCACAATCGCACAAAGCCGTGCAAATGCGGATTTTAAACAGGGAACTTCAAAAGAGCTAGAAATGGTCCAAAACAACCAATTACTACAGCTCTTGTGCTGAGGTCACTCCTTCAGGGACAGATAGGCTGCTCAAGGCTCCACACTCGCACTGGTAAGCAAAGAAACTTCCTTCTATCCAAGTAAGGTAATGGACAACACAGGAACTACACCACAGCCCAGAATACAGTAAAGCCTGTAAACTGGTCTAAACTAGTCGAGGAGAGGCGGGAAAACAAGGATTATTTTTTTGTTTTTTTGTTTTTCAGATAGAAAGCACACAGAAATATAGAAAACAGTAATAAATCAGTTACACGGGCTAGCACACTTTAGTGGGCAGCCTCAACAGTTAAATTAAACAAACAAACAACAAACTTTCGACCAAAATTCGACCAAGTATAATATTAAGTGCAGATATTATATAATGCAGCAAACAGTTAAAAAAACAGTTTAAGCTTGTTCAAAATAAGCAAGAGAAGGTATTTCAAGTAAAAAAACAGAAAAAATACTTAAATCAGGAAAGTAGTCGCTTTTCTCAGTTCTCTGTAGCTAGGACCACTCTGCAGGACCACGTGGAGCTGTCTCTGAGTAGTATAGCCAGAAAAAAATGCTCAGAGGCAGATTTTAAACAGGGAACTTCAAAAGAGCTAGAAATGGTCCAAAACAACCAATTACTACAGCTCTTGTGCTGAGGTCACTCCTTCAGGGACAGATAGGCTGCTCAAGTCTCCCCACTCCCACTGGTGAGCAAAGAAACTTCCTTCTAATCCAAGTAAGTTACTGGACAACACAGGAACTACACCACAGCTCAGAATACAGCAAAGCCTGTAAACTGGTCTAAACTAGTCGAGGAGAGGCGGGAAAACAAGGATTATTTTTTTGTTTTTTTTTTTTTCAGATAGAAAGCACACAGAAATATAGAAAACAGTAATAAATCAGTTACACAGGTTAGCACACTTTAGTGGGCAGCCTCAACAGTTAAATTAAATAAACAAACAACAAACTTTCGACCAAAATTCGACCAAGTATAATTTTAAGTGCAGATATTATATAATGCAGCAAACAGTTAAAAAAACAGTTTAAGCTTGTTCAAAATAAGCAAGAGAAGGTACTTCAAGTAAAAAAACAGAAAAAATACTTAAATAAGGAAAGTAGTCGCTTTTCTCAGAGCTGTCTCTGAGTAGTATATACCACATGGGGCACTGTGATGAGTAGAGGGGAAGACCGACCTATATTTCCCTAGATGACACACCTTTTGTGATGACACATACCGCATAGACAGATTACATTACTACTGTTGTCACTGTGATTATCAAAGGGGTGCCTACTGTCCACCTGTGTCCCGGGTACCCTACTGACACCATCAGTGTTAAGCAGGCTACCACCTATGTGGCAGTTACTGCATAAGGTGTTTTGGAATGGAGTATGGCACTGCGGTATCAACACTGGTGTTCAGTCCATGTCTTGGACAACAGGCACCTGTTGCAGTACATATGACCCCGTGTCTCCCTCACTCTCTCTCTTATATATATGTATATATATATATATATATATATATATATATATATATATATATATATATATATATATATACACACATACATACATACATATATACATATCTATCCGTATCTATCCATATCTATCCATATCTATACATATCCATACATATCCATGCATATCTATATATATATATCTATATATATATCTATATATATATCTACATATATCCATATGTATCCATATATATCTATATATATCCACATATATTGATATATATCTGTATTTATCCATATATATCCATATATATCTAAATATATCCATATATATAGCTATATATCTATACACACATATATTTGTATATATACATGTATATATACACATACATGTAAACATCTATTGCTGTACATATAGCTGCACATATAGGCACATATACTGCCCACCTTTCATGGTGGGGATGTCAATTATGCAACAGTTGTGAGACATACAGTTATGTAATACTATTGCACAATGTTGTGCAGAATGCATTCTGTTGTCCTCAGGCTGTATAGCTGTAGCAGGCCTCACTGCCTGTAGCTCAGTCCCAGAGCGTTTAACACCACCTGACATATACCAGCACTGCTTGCTTTCTGTAATGCCACACACTACAACCTACATACATATGTGCACATAGCAGCCTTCAACAACATACTTATGTCCAGCCTTCAGTAACAGTTGCAGTATGTCTTTTGCCCTATGCAAATGTGCATGTACATATAGTTACGGACTGCTGCCACATATGGATGACTCACAGTATGTAGAGTACCCTTCAGACACATATTTCGGATGTCACCAAATACATATCTGTTACTTACCTTACCTTTGTATTCCTCACCTCCGTCTGTTGTAGATGTTGTTTTTTTATTTTTTATTTTTATTTTTTTTTTTGGTTTTGTTTCCTCTGTGTGTTGCTGTTTGTTTTCAGAGTCTGTCTCCTTCTGCCTGTTTGTGTCTGTCTGCCTCTGTCTATCTCTTTCACTCATGCTCTCTCTCTCTCTCTCTCCCAGTTGTTGCAATGATATTATTGCATGTGTGGACAGCAGATACAGGCTGCTTTTCTAGGTATCTGCACATGTGCATGTGATGGCCTCTGCACCAATTGGTGCCCACCATTTAGTAATTGCATGCAGCCTGCTATGTGGTAATTGCAGTTCTCACTGTGATTTCAGGACACTGCTATAAAATGATAGGTTAGGTAGGCATAACCCTTTCAGTTTTGCAAGGTGGGGACCATGCTTGTTTACTGTGGACACTGTTGTCTCAGTCAGAAGGTTGGTATATGTCTCATATCTGAAGCTGGGTTGTAGCCAGTAAAATGTATGTTGTACTGAAACCTGACTGTTGCTTCTTCCAGTACACTCTTCTCAGTGTGTAGGTTTACTCACACCTCCTAATGCTAACACTGGATACATGGGAGTATGTACTTTCTTTTTGAATTAGAGAATTAACTGGCATACAACAGTACTTATTGCAATGTATTCCTATGGCTTTCCTATTTTCCCTTTACATTCACTCGTTGTAATGCATGTTATATTTCTTTCAGCACCAAGTTATTGTATATCTCCTGTTGTGTAGTGGTATTTCATGCAGACTGGTGAATCCAAGGTCTTGGGTTCGAGACTGACAAGGTTTTTTATTTTGCTGCTGAGCAGTACAAGGGCCTTGTCATACAGAGTGACTAAGGCACTTTTAAGCAGTTGTAAGTGGGTTTGCGCGGGTTTGCACGACACTTAGCAATGCTAAGCTAAGCTTATCTTAGCTTATTTTATTTTAGCAATACTAAGCCAATCTTGGCTTAGCTTATCATATCTTAGCAATGCTAAGCTAAGCACACACATGTGCACACTGGTGCAAACCCACTTACTACTGTTTACAAGTGCTCACTCCTGCTAACCCCTGCACTCATTTCTTTGACAGAAAAGTAAATGGGGAGATAGGAATGCGGTGATAAAGGATGCATAAAGAGGGGAAGACAGTAGGGAAACCAGCTCAGGATATACAGGATGGGTGTGGAAAGGGTCCATAGTTGCCCATTTCTTTACCAGCAACAGCTGTGCATATGCAATACATTAGGAGGTATATTTGAAACCTTCCACCCCTGAGAGAGAACCAAGGACAACTAAGTGTGTTGTACTACCAATTATGAATATCAGGCACATGCACTGTTTGTGAACTGCTACACTGTCATTAGTACATAATTCACTTCTGAACAGTTTGTGGTTTGTTTGTGTTGACATTAGCACAGTCTGCTCAGGACAACTGGACATATTGCACTACTGTGTATGACTACCTACACCCTTGGTTGTGCCTGACTACATGGGTATATAGTACCTTTGGCTAGGGGTGCAGAAGTGCAGAGTGCATTATTTATTATCGTGTGATGTTTATCTTACTGAACATGCAGAGTTGCTGTGTACCTGTAAGTCTATAAAGGCTAGTAGTCTGTCTGAGTAGATCCCACCTGTGGACATATCCAGATGGTAGACAGAGGTCAGCCTAGTATTCTTTGACTGTGCACCACAGCAGTCTTTTCAGCACCTGAACAATGGCATTGTTACAGATGGTTGCTAGCAGTACATGGTTACATCCTTTGATATTTCTGTGTTGTACTTCTGCATAAGGGCATGCTTGTGGGATTCATTCTACAGCTATTTGCAGAGTGTGTAACAGCAGACAAGCTGATATGCCTGTGTGTTTCTGACTCTTTCAGGCCTCAGATACTCTCAGGTATATATTTGAACAGCCTCAGGGAATGGTATATATAACTGGGATACACCTGTGATATATTTCATACATTTTGCAGTTCAGACTTTGGGTGATTCAGAGCATTTCTATTAATACACCTTTTCTGACGTGCAAGTGGTGTCTACTCTCACTTATTGACATTTGTTATGAAGTGAGATTCAACACCTTTCTGCCTACTGTTAGTACATTTCACAGGGAGTCAGAGGGGCACAGCTAACATTTGTTTACTAATCAGGGTCATCACTGTAGAGCAGTCACTGTTGGGAGGTCTAGCATGTGACCTATGCTAACATGCCAGTGTGTATCCTGCTCTGATACTGTGTGGGGTTTGTAAGCTGCTACTATAACCTTATTCCCTACTAGCATGGCTGATTCTCTTTTCACAGTCATGTCATGCAATTCAACAACACCTGCTGGTTAAGATTTGTGTTATGCCATTTCTATTCTCCCTTTACATTCACTCATGGTAATGCATGTTAAATTGCTTTCAGCACTAAGTTATTGTATATCTGCTGTGGTTTAGTGGTACTTCATGCAGACTGGTGAGTCCAAGGTCCCGGGTTCGAGACTGACAAGGGTATTTTTATTTAGCTGCTGAGCAATACAAGGGCCCTGTCATACAGAGTGACTAAGACACTTTTAAGCAGTTGTAAGCAGGTTTGCATGGGTTTGCGCAACGCTTAGCGATGCTTAGCTAAGTGAACACAAGCTCACACTTGCGCACCCCACTAACTACTGCTTAAAAGTGCTTACCCTCGCTAACCCCTGCACTAATTTATTTTAAAGAAAAGAAAATGGGGTGATAGGAAAGTGATGAAAAAGGGGGCACAAAGAGAGAAAGACAGTAGGAAAACAAGCTTGGGATGTGCAGGAAGGGTGTAGGGAAGGCCCATAGCTGCCCATTTCTTTAACAGCAACAGCTGTGCATATGTTGAAAATTTGGAGTGAGTTTTGAGACCTTCCACCCCTGAGAGAGGGGTGAGAACAACATAGTTTGTTGCACTGCCAATTAGAATTATCGGTGTATATGTCCTATGGACATGTGTGCAAAATGGGAAGCTATGTATGGGGTACAGATTGCCAATTTTTTTTTTTCAGGTGAGAGTGGTAAGTGAGGTAGGGGAAGTAGGTATATTTGGGGAGGTAGGTTGGGGAGCTAAACAGACAAGACAAACAAGACGCATACAGGGGTGGAATCTGACACATGGGGTGGGTGAACACAATTGACGGGGAAGGTTGTTTGGAAATCGCAAGCCCATGAGCCCACAGATGGTAACAGTGGAACTGAGATCCCCACCCATGGGCAGTCACCACTGCACCTTCACAGCCCCGGGGTTGGCTGTGCTGGGGGCTGAGTAGGATGGGCAGGCTCACCCGTGAGAAGCGCCACTCTTGCCTCAAGCTGGCATAAGGGATCAGCGACTGAATGCTGGATCTCCCTACGCACCACAACCCGGACCCTTCGAAGGTGCCAGGTGCACTCGCCAACTGAGGAGGGACAGGTGGGTTCGCTGGGACCGGCCTTCCCATACGTTCTATGATTAGGTGTGTTTCATTACAACATTAACAACAGCATTCCAGATTAGTTGTAATAGCATGCAGTAATATTCCCATTAACCCAACACACCACAGGTCCAACAGTTGAACAGCAAACATAACACATGCATATATTGAACAACAGTGGTTATTCCAAACGCATGCAGGGATGATTGATATCAACAGGCCACCATGAACATGGTGTTTGAACAGGACACATGCATCAACATGAGTGCAAATATTTATAGAACAATTGCACATATATCCCAACAAATATTTAAGATTACACATACCCATTGAGTTGTGGAATTGCATGGTTTATGCACAAACAGTAGGGTTTAGAAAAAAAAACTCCATTAACATCTTATAAACACTTTTACTCTACACTACATTCCTAGTGACTGCAGGTGTATATTCCCTACATGTATTATTACACTTGCCACCATGCATTAGTTTGTGTAGTGGGTTTGGCTAGTTCAATCTATACTTGACCTATATCTTGCATACTAACTGTCCAGGATGCAGATGTTACTGCTACATATTTCATGGTTGCATTTATATTTCTTTATCTACATATCTGGATGTTTTCACATGACATTTTCACTTTAAATTGTACAGAACCCTGCATTTATTGAAGCACACTTACATTTCTGGGGAACATATTAGCATGCTACTCGTGTGCCAGATTTACTTATGCATGCCAACCAGTAACTGACTGTTAAGGACTGTATATTTACTTCACAGCTACTAGCACTTCCATCACCCACTTTAGATGGGACTGCAGAACTCTGGGTTGCCAGCACTTTCTTACACATTACTATTTGTATAATGCAAGGGTACAACAACATTTCATACTAAGTGAAACAGACACACTCTGGGTTTTAGACCTTTATTAATGACATTACACACTTTTCCATAGGCTCACTCCTTTATTTGTTTTAACGGTATATATGGCAGACATTTTCACGACATATTATACCTTTATTAATAGGTTAGCACACTCTTTTTTCAGGCTGACTCACTTATTCTTTTATATGACAGTGCCTGCAGAGATATTATTCCAGACATTTGTTACCTTTCTTAATGGGTTACTACACTCTTTTTCTGCCTCTCTAACATTTTTATCTGACAGTACATGCAGAGGACTTATTCAGTCCATTTTATGGCTGTATTATTGGACTACAACACTTTCTTTCATGCTCTTTCCCATATTTTATATAACAGTACATGCAGAATAATCACTAACCTGCCTGGTGGCGCAGCCTTAGCAGCCTATCTTCATAGGCTTGCTGATTAAATGTCACCTGCAGCTGTAAAGTAAATGAAGGGATATTGAGACATTCCTATCCATTATACATACTCCATTTTAAATCCTTACATACTACATTCCATGGCTACATACTCAGTTGTGGGGCATCCCGCATCCCACGGGCCTCCTGTATCCACTGGTTCAGGTGGTCCTTCTTTCATCTCTTCAGGTCTGCATGGTGGTGACGGACCTGCTCACCAGTCCGGGGAACACCTGTGGCACTGGTGAGGTCACGAGCTAACTGGTTCCAAGCCTCTGCCTTGTACTCCGTCCCTTGGAACTGGCCCTGCAGGAGTCTTGCCTCCTGACTGTGGACTAGGAGTCAAATCATGTATTTGGACTCCTCGGTGCCCCAAACACATTGTGCTGGGTAAAGCATTATTACACTATGGGCAACTCTGTTTAGCTGGGTGAAGCACTATTAAACTATGGGCAACTCTGTATAGCTGGGTGAAGCGCTATTAAACTATGGGCAACTCTGTTTAGCTGCATAAAGTGATATTAAACTATGGGCACCTCTGTTTAGATGGGTATAGCACTATTAAACTATGGGCACCTGTGTTTAGGTGTGTAAAACGTTGCTTAACGGCAGGCTATTATATATCTGGGTCTTTTAATAATATATATTTTGTTCGCTGATACATTGGCCATGTCACTGCTTTTAATGAAATTTTAATCATATTTGTCTGGTATTATTTCAAATACTGATTTAAAACATAAATAAGAAGGGGAGTGGTGGGACTCGAACCGTGAATGCCTTCTCTTTGTGCATACGCTCTACCATTACGCTATTGCTATTTGGATTAATTTGCATAAGTAGTTCTTATATGCTCTTCAATGTCACAATTGCTAACTGTGGTTAAGCAATGGGCACACCCACATAAACAAGTGCAAATACAGGCAGCTATATTGTGGATTTAAAAAAAAAATTAATTTTTTCCGTTTTATAACTCTGATGGGGGTTTACAGTGTCAGGGAGTGTGGTGTTGGGTGCAAGTACATTTGAGCGGACTCGCTCTTGTCTGTTGACATTATGCTTTTTAAAACCTTGCAGGGGCGTGGACTTTTAGACTGCTCGGCAGTCGGACACGCCCCCTGCTTGCCTACTCAGTCCGTCTAAGAGTTACAGATGAGTCAGCGTGCCGTCATGAATATTAATGGCACGCTGATGTCATATCATTCAACTGCAGCCTCCGAGTAAGACATATTAAGTCTTACACGGAGGTTTCGTGAATCTGGCCCTTTGTGTTTTGTTTACAAGTCCCATGCAGTTTTTACTGAACTGACTGAAATAAGATCAAATAAGCACCTAAGTATTGTTTTGAAAGCCCATTTTGATACATGCTGTGCATTGCTAAGAAAGTAATGAAGTGACGGTCCTTATGGCATATTACCAGAGAAAAAATACAGTTCTGGTAAGTTGGATTAGACTACCTAATCAAAAACTATATAGTAATTATAATAAACAGGTATTCAGATAATCACATAATTACAGTGGCAGTCTGATGGTTGTGTTCTAGTCCTTAAAAGTAAAAGAATGTTGTATGAATACATGATACAGGTTTTCTTACATTGGTGTGATCTTTCTTTACCCTTGTAATCTTTAATATACCATGCTTTTAGAATTTTTATTTATTTTATGCATTTGACAACTGATTAAGCCCACTACATACAAGTGTCCCTATGTTTGGGCCACTTTCTATGGGGATGGACAAGGTAAATGGGTTAAACTATTAACCACAAAGTAGGAACATGAATTTGCTACTGTTTTTACTGCAGGTATTGCAAGACAATAACAGTGACTGTATTACACTGAAAACAACTTAGCTAATAGCCTCCAGCACTTTGAAAATTAATTATCAGGTCTAAGCTTTTAATGGTTAAATCTCAGATTGGATGAAGTGAATCGAATCAATATTTTTACAGCTGTGGCTATGGGTAAAATATCCCTGAGGGATTTTGGAAAGCCTCAGCTAGAACTGCAGATTCAGAATAAGTAAGCTGCATTGCAAAAGGCAATGACAGTGGCTGGGTCAGAAAGGAGATCAAAGGATCAGAGTGGGAAATCATTCATTATAGAATTGTATGAAGATATAAAGAAACCAGTATAAAATCAGATCAATACATCCTGTGCACTGATGGTGGTTTCAAATACACCAATTCTGATGCAAGTTTCTTATGTTAAAGTTTCATACTATATGGTTACCAACTGCTGACCACACACACACACACACACACATATATATATATATATATATATATATATATATATAAAGAGAGAGAGAGAGAGAGAGAAAAAGTGAATGATGTTTGTTATTAAGAAGATAAAATTATGAATACATGAGATCTAGAAGTATAATGTTGCTTTGAAGAGTGAGATAATCTAGTAGCATGTTTTCAGGAATATCACAGCTTCCCTACAGCATACAAGGCTTATATAAGATACCACTAGTAAATCTGCAAGGTAACATACTGATCAAAGAATTCACTAGCTTAATGCAGAAGTTTCATTTAGGACTGACAGTATGTTGCAAGTGTGTTACAGGTCAGAGTCCTCTGATTTTCTAGAAACGTTGATAGGTAAACCTTGAAATTTTTAAATGTTATTTTCCTTAGTTTATTTTACATCTTTGATGTTGACTGTATAGTTTATAGACTTTTGGATCATGCAATGAATCAACATGTTCAGGCATTGTGACTCTGTAGAAAGCACACCATTGATTTCTGTTGCCACTGTTTTTGTTATTGAGGTCTTTCTGACTGCATTAAAGTAAAATTGTTAAAAATCTCAGAGCAGCTACTGGGATAATGTATTATTGGAAAGGATGATACATGAAACAGCACATACTGTTACTGAATCCCATTACTGATACAGATTCAATTTTAGATATTTATTGCTATCATATGAGCTATTGTGGAGAAAAGAAGTTATGTTCTTACCATAATGTTCCATTTGTGTTGTTGATCTTCATTTATTCATGACAAATGGGTCTCAGTTCCGTCCTCAGAACTGACTTGACTGATATAAGAAGCTCATGCCAGCCAAAAACTCTCGAGCTAAGATTACCCATAGCGCCCTTCTCCTCATTTCCCCAGATCGAGTTTGCCCATAAGAAAAGAAAGAGGAGGCTTTGGCTTAGAAGAAACCCTATTCTGAGACCAGTTCAACCTTCCAGGAGTCTTTTGGAGGGGGTAGGAGGGTGGGATCTATGAATGAAGATCAACAACACAGATGGAACGTTATGGTAAGAATATAACTTCTTTATCTGATGTTAATCTCCATTCATTCATGACGGATGGGACAGAGTTCCTAGCTACTTTTTGTCCTGGGAGGCCCTATGGAAGGATATTCCTGAGCACCATTGAGTGAAAGGATGCTCTCCCCTGGAGACCAAGTCCAATTTGTAATAAGTGATAAAGGTATGAGGAGTAGCCCATGGGGCTGCTGCACAAATGTCATCTATAGAAGCTCTAGAATGAAAGGCTACTGAAGTAGCAACTGATCTGGTTGAATGCACCTTTATTTTCATAGTAAAACTCATTTGGTTCTGTTGATAGACGAGAGAGATATATTCTATCAGCCATTTCGCCATGGTGAAATTAGAAACTGATCTTCCCAACTTGGGTCCTGAGAAGGGCAGGAATAATTGGTCAGATTTTGAGAAAGATTTAGTCCTATCTAAATAGAAATATAACTGTCTATGTATATCCAATAAATGCAAACAATATTATCCTTTATTTGAGAAATTTGGGAAGAAAACTGGCAAGTCAATGGATTCATTAATAATTCAACTCTTATTACAATTACAAGTTGTTAGCGACCTTCCAATTAGGGTGCTTCGAGTGTCGATCAACTGGCTAGAAAATAAACACATTGTCTTCTAGTGCTTCTTATCGGGTCCTACCCTCCCTGCTGACTTATTCACTGAATTCCCTGAAAACATTAAGGAGGCCAATACTGTCGGCACCCAAGAAGCACCCCAGCTACCACTCAAGCGATTGTCAACTGGTTAGCTGCTAAAGTGTTTATCTTTGCTCATTGTCTTCTAGTGCTTCTTATCGGGTCCTACCCTCCCTGCTGACTTATTCACTGAATTCCCTGAAAACATTAAGGAGGCCTATACTGTCGGCACCCAAGAAGCACCCCAGCTACCACTCAAGCGATTGTCAATTGGTTAGCTGCTAAAGTGTTTATCTTTGCTCATTGTCTTCTAGTGCTTCTTATCGGGTCCTACCCTCCCTGCTGACTTATTCACTGAATTCCCTGAAAACATTAAGGAGGCCTATACTGTCGGCACCCAAAAAGCACCCCAGCTACCACTCAAGCGATTGTCAACTGGTTAGCTGCTAAAGTGTTTATCTTTGCTCATTGTCTTCTAGTGCTTCTTATCGGGTCCTACCCTCCCTGCTGACTTATTCACTGAATTCCCTGAAAACATTAAGGAGGCCTATACTGTCGGCACCCAAGAAGCACCCCAGCTACCACTCAGCGATTGTCAACTGGTTAGCTGCTAAAGTGTTTATCTTTGGCACCAAACATAAGGAG
>NC_056725.1:1476426014-1476681014 GCF_019279795.1 Protopterus annectens
CTCTCCTCTACTCCTACCCCTTATCCCACCCACCCCACACACTCCTACCCTTATACCTCACAGTCCACACCCCCTTCTTATCGCACCTATCAGGTACTACTACCTCATTTGTAACTCTTCCCTCATAATTTTTCCAAATCCTCCCACCCTACATATCTCCTCCCTCTTATACCCAGACCTATCCAGTAACTCTTACCTCCTAGCCTCCTCATCCTATAAGATATACCTACCCCACCCTTTACCACTATAATCTCTTCCCATCCTCCTCTCATCATGTCTCTAACAACTACCACTTCTTCTTCCAAAACCTTTATAACAAAAAACATCTTAACTAAACTAGTAGCCCTGATAATTATCTCTCTAGTACTCACACTTCCTTACCTCTTGACTTCCTATAAAATAAAACATAATTACCACCTTACAACCTCTTCCAAGCAAACTGCCTCTGAACTCATAACCCTAAACTGTAACCACTCTAACATTACATCTACCACCTGCTATCTTCTAGCCAAATATCATAGACTATCCCATACCAAATGTAATAATCTCATGTCAAGGAAACTAAAAGACAAACTTAATCTAACCATTAAACCACACTCAGTACACAAGCCCACTACCCTGACAGATGGTGATATACACCCAAACCCTGGTCCTTCAAAGATCTCTACCAAAGAAACCACAATAATCTCTAACTCACCCCTTCCACTACCAATCTCTAAATCTAACACTTTACTCTTAGGACACCTAAATATTCGAAGTGTCAACAACAAAATTACTCAACTTCACTCTCTTCTGCAATGTCACTCTTTTGACATCCTCTGTTTAACAGAAACCTGGTTAAAACCCTACACTAAAGATACTGAAATCATTCCCCCAGGCTACAACATCCTACGATTAGACCGCAATACTCGTAAGGGCGGAGGAGTAGCTCTCATTTTTAAAACCGAACTTAATATATCCGCAATTCCCTATGACCCCCCTGAGAACACCAACACTGAACTCCTCATAACTAAGCTGCAACTTAACCCTAATAAAGCCATCTACATTATCTGTACCTACCTTCCACCTGGTAATAACTCCACAAACATAGAAAGTATTCTTAGTTGGGCTTCAACTAACCACCCACAAGAAACTATAATACTTGGAGACTTTAACCTTGATTGGTTCTCAGTTAATTCTAACAACCCAGCCTCCCATATTAATCTCCATGGCTTTACCCAAACTATAAACACCCCCACTAGAACTAATAAACCTAACAATAAAGAAAGTATACTTGATTGGATCCTGGTTAACAAACCCCAACTTAATTACCTAGCAGGGACCCTGCCTGATGATATCAGTGACCATAACTTAACCTATATCATAAGGCAAAAGAATATCACTACAAATACCCCTTCAGTCAGGACCGTGCGCAGTAATAAACATTTTAACCCCACTCTATTTAAAACTGAGCTAAATGTGTGTGACTGGAATCCACTAAAACCTCTTCCCCTTAATGAAGCGGTTCAATACTTTAATACCAAATTCTTAACAATCTTAGATAGCCATGCTCCAAAACGAACTATCAGAATAAAAGCTAAACCAGCCCCCTGGCTATCTAAAGAAACAAGACAGAAAATATTACTCAGAAACAAACTCTGGCTAAAATGGAGAACAAGTAAACTACCCTCAGATCATCAAACCTTTAGACACCTAAGAAACAATACCAAAAAAGCTATTCTTTCTGATAAAAACGCTACTATTGTAACCTCCAGCAATCTAATCATAACAATCCCCAAAAATTCTGGGCAACATTGAACAAACTTCTTCACCCTGGACAAACTTCCACTCCCTCCCCCTTGGGATCAGACAAAATTTCTTCCCTTGAAACTGCCAACGCTTTCAACTCCTTTTCACTGATACTATCAACTCACTAGCCTCTCACCTTTCTTCAGATAACTCTAATGTTCCTCAACTTGCCTCTACTAATCTACCAAGCTTTATTATACAGCCCATCTCTACCACCTTCATCCTAAAATGTATTCAAAAGCTTAAGCCATGTACCCCATCAGCTGACCAACTTCCATCTGAATTTCTTCAAAAAGCAGCCACAGAAATAGCCTATCCCATATCTATTCTTATAAACAGAACCATTAAAGAAGGAAACATCCCTGATATCTGGAAAATCTCACATATTATACCCTTACATAAGGGAGGAAACTCTACAGAATATTCTAATTATAGACCCATTGCCCTCCTGTCTCCACTAGCAAAAATCATGGAAAAATGTATTCACCACAAACTAATGTATCACTTAACTAAACATAACATACTATCTCATTGTCAACATGGTTTCAGACCTTTTCATAGTACTACTACTGCTCTCCTTTCCTTCACTGACTTCATTAACAAAAACCGCAATAATAATACCCTTTCTTCAGCACTTTTCATCGACCTATCAAAAGCTTTTGACATGGTCAATCACCCTCTCCTCCTAAAAATCTTGGAATCACTTGCTATTGAACCAAATGCCATCCAGTGGTTCACCTCCTATCTTTCCAACAGGAAACAAGCTGTCCTCTGGGAGAATAAACTCTCCTCTCTTCTCCCGATCTCACTCGGTGTACCACAAGGCTCAATTCTTGGACCCCTTCTTTTCTCCCTATTCATAAATGACTTACAAGTAGCTATTCCACAAGCTACGTGCATACAATATGCAGATGACTCCACACTCATTTGCTCTGCAAAAACCATCCCAGAGCTTCAAACTATTACTCAAAAGGTATTCCATACTGTTGAAGCATGGTTCTTAAAACGCTGCCTACTTCTTAATGCCAAAAAAACAAAACTCCTCCTTTTCAAACCCACTACCAGATCCCCCCCATTGGACTTCTCTATCTCTTCTATTAACAATACTCTCATATCACCTGACTCTTCTCCCAAACTGCTAGGTGTGACTATTGACAACAATCTTACCTTTGATTATCACATAAACAACACTATTAAAACTGTACATAGAAAACTGGGCTCCTTCTATAGAATTAAAACATTCTTATCCCCAACAGCCAAAGCTACTTTGGCACACTCTCATCTCATTTCCACTCTTCTCTATGCCTCACCAATTTACACTAACCTGAAGAAAACTAATCTTTCTAAATTGACCACCACATACAATAGTATAGCAAGATTTGTTACTGGTAATCAATTCAGAACTCACCACTGCCTGAACCTACAACAACTTCACTGGCTTGAATTACAAAACATGTTGCTTCTTTCCCAACTTCCCATTATCCACAGAGCTTTTATCTGCCAAACAACACTCCTTCATTTTCTAATCTCTTCACCCCTTATTCTAACCTGAACTCACTCCGCTCCTCTAGCAAACTCCTAGTTACTGCTACCAAATCCAATAACCTTGCAGGTGACTCCCTGTTCTCTAACTCCATTGGTAAACACTGGAACCTATTGCCCACTGAACTGACTTCTATTTTATCTCCTGTCCTTTTCAAACAAAAACTTAGACTTTACCTTACAAAACACTGGCTATGTCCCTGCCTTAACCCAGACTGAACCCATGTATTTGACTATTCCCACTACCCCTTCATCTCTGTGACTTCTGCTACCTTCTATTTTATTTCCTCACTATTCTATCACTTACCCCTCCTCTATCCTTCTCCTTCCTGATTATATTACTCAGTTTACTGAGGGTTCATATAAATATCTAATCTACTTACATAGTTGTCTTTAAATGTCCTTTTCTCTTTCTTATGATGTTTGATTATGCTAAATAAGTTATGCTTGTGTTTTGCTTCCAAGAATGATGAGTACATTATTGTACAACTGTTAATTCTGAATACAATAAGTTTGATTTTTTGTATAATATTTTCCTGATACGGTATATTTTTATGCTGCTCTTTATTGCATCGTATGTAATAGTTACTATGTCTTTGTGGAGCTTTTCTCCCCGGGCCTCTGCTGAAAATGGAAATATATCCAGTTAGACTAGCCCGGTTAACAAATGTAAAATAAAAAATAAATAAATAAACTCCGAGACAACCTGGGGTAGAAAGGATGGGTTAGTCCAAAGTGATAGTCTCTCTTTTTGGAAAACAATGTAAGGGAGTTTTACGCACAAAGCCTGTAATTCTGATATTCTTCTTGCTGAGGTAATGGCTACCAAGAATAAAAACTTCCAAGACAAGAATTTTATGTCACAATTGGCCACAGGCTCAAAGGGATTATGAGTCACAGATTGTAGGACCAGCATGAGATTCCAAGGTTCAATGGGCTCTTTGAAAGGCGGTCTTATATGGAAAACCCCTTTCAAGAAGGTTTTACAGAGGTGATGAGATACCAAAGAGGAATACTGGAAACCATTATGAAAATTTGAGATAGCTTCTAACTGGACCTGGATAGTAAAAGCGGAAGCTCCTGAATGGAGTAGGGTTGATAAATATTCTAAAACTGAGCTGATCGGAGCTGAGAAGGGATCTATTCCTTTTTCCCTGAGACCAAAACACAATTCTGTTCCGGAAGCCAGAAGTATTTTTCAAACATGGGAAGAAAGGTTATTTTGCCTGGCAATTACTGGAAGTGGAAGAACCAAGCTGCCAGCTTAAGGCTCAATAGGTTTGGATGGATCAACCCCTGTAGGTGTGACAGAAGTCCTGGAGTTGGATCCAGAAACCATGGTCGCTGAACCAGGTGAGGCCAAAGGAAAGGGAACCAGACTTACCGGGGCCAATAGGGTGCAATGAGGATTACTTTGCTTCTCAACAGAAGAGCCGTCTTTAAAAACTGTGGTATCATAGGAAAGGGAGGAAAGGCATACAGTAGTCCTGGGGGCCAATTGTGTACTACAGCATCCCTCGAGGACTCCCCCTGAGGGGGGATCAGGGCAAAGTAGCTTCTGCATTTGTGGTTGGTGGGGAATACGAATGGGTCACAGGAAGACTGGTCCCAGCGTAGTAAGATCTCCATTGCTACCACTGGATTGAAGGACCACTCGTGAGGGAGGAGAATAAATCTGCTCAGTTTGTCCGCAATTCTGTTGGAATTCCTGGGAATGTGCATTGCTACTAGAAAGCGGTTGGAGGCTATCACCCACTGCCAAATTCTCATGGCTTCTTGACTCAATGGGTAGGATCTGGTCCCCCCTTGTTTGTTGATATACCAGACAACTGACAAATTGTCTGACTGGATAGCAATTGTCCCTAACAGGATTGTAGAATGGAATGCTTGCAACTCCAGAAGCACCCACCTCAGTTCTAGGACATGGATATGCAAATTGGCCTCCATGGGGGAACAAGCGCCTTGAATTGTCTTTCCCTGAAAATGCCCCTCCCCCACCCCATCAAGGATGCTTTCGTGGTCACTACAGCCTTGGGCTGAGGGGGTGAGAAGGGACAACTCCATAATTCCATTTCCTGCTTGCAATGATTCATTATACAGATCGGATGAGACATGGGATGTGTCAATAGGGACCACTATGATGCTCGGAGCCACTGTAGCAATCTCATGTGTAGTCTTGCTAGAGGAACTATAGTAATCGTTCCTGCCATTGATCCTGGCAGTTGAAACAAGCTGAGACTTTGTCCTGACAGAGTATCACTCGGAGCTGAGATCTTAGTCTCTGAAGCCTGTGAAGCGGAAGGGCAACCAGGCAAGACCTTGTGTCGAATGTTGCGCCTATAAATTCTAAGCTTTGAGCAGGTACTAGTTTTGACTTCTCTTTGTTTGTTGAGAACCCTAAGGAACTTGCTAGCTTTAGAGTGCAGTGCAAGGCATGAAGCAGTAGATGTTTAGTGGGGGCGGTAAGGAGCCAATCATCTAGATATGGAAACACTCAGAATCCCTGCAGTCTTGGGTGAGCTGTTACCACTGCCATACATTTGGTGAACACTCAGGGGGCTGTAGAGAGATCAAAGGGCAGTGCTCGAAATTGGTATTGATTGGCTTCCAGCCTGAAGTGGAGATATTTCCTGGAGTGTTTGTCCATTTTTATATAGTAATATGCATCCTGGATATCTATCGACCACATCCAGTCATCTTTTTCCAGAAACGGGAGGATAGCCTGAACCATGACCATCTGGAATTCGGTTTATCTGACAAACTTGTTTAGGATGCAGAGATCCAAAACTGTCCTCCAGTCCCCTGTCTTTTTGGCACTAAAAAGAACCTTGAGTAAAATCCAGATTCTATCTGGTCTGGTGGGACTAACTGACTCTTTTTTAGAGCAGCTTTCAGATTTCTTGTGCAGCTGCATCCCTCTGACTGGGTGGTAATGTCAGGGATTTGCCTTTGTGGCCTCAGGTAAAGATTGAAGGGGATGTGATAACCTCTGGTAATTATTGTCTGCACCCAGGAATCTGTCATTATGGAATGCCAGGCTAAATGGTACAGAGAGAGAATCATCCCCCGACTGCTTCCGGAGCCAATCAATCGGGTTGCTCTTCAGGATCACTGGCAGGGCTGCCCAGAAAAAGAATCTCCTGACCCCTGGTTACACAGACCCTCTATGCCACGGGGGGGCATCTTCCTGATGAGGTCCCCCATCTTCCCCAGGGAAAAAACTCACCACGTGTGTCACAGAAAGGACTTGGGATTTCCTGAACCTCATCTTTCCACTTCTCTGATACCTAAAGTATAAATATTGGAGAGTAGAAAACCGTATGGCCACAGCAAATAGGGATTTGCTGTCCTTCTCACACCTGGCTAGTGTGTCTTTAATGTTTGGACCAAAAAGAGAGGAGACATCAATGGGAGCATTGATGAAGGAAGACTTGAATGGGTCTGCAAAGTCGCACAAGTGCATCCAGGTGTGATGTCTCATGACAACATCTGTACCCGCTGCTCTGGCCGCTCCTTCAATTGTATGGGAAATAAACTGCATAGACGAGTTAGATATGGATTCCAGGGTGGCAAGCTGTGAGGCAACTTTGCTGCATACTTCATCAGACAGAGCTCCTGCCAAAGTTCCTGAGAGCTCCGTGATCAGGTCTCTCTGTAGACAGGTAAAATGTGCCAAGTAGTTCAACAACTGAATGGCAAAGGTCAATGAGGCATAAACCCTCTTCCCTAACCTCTCCATCATGTGAGACTCCCTGTTTGGAGGATAGGCAGCAGGACTCTCTTCTGCAAGTTCTTTCTTTGTGGCTGCCACAACCACCATAGTGTCTACTGCCAAGCCTTTGGACAAATGTGGGTGATCCTCTGGAGGGGAGGGTATTTTTCTGGTCTCTGGGGGATTGGCTCAACGGTATCAGGAGTCTTCCAAATGAGCTGCATTATGAGATTGACTAATCTGCAGGTGGGATCACCCATGAAGTAGAGGGTTAAGTACAGAAAGCCTGCAAGAATGCAGATTCCTCAGAAGAAGGGTTGATGGGCTTCCAGTCACCTCTTTGTTTCAGTATCTCCAGTATGTCTCCAAAGGAGACATCCCCAGGGGGCAAATGTGGAGACCCTTCCCCCTCATTGTAATGTGTATCTTTGGTGAGAGATTCCTTAGGGGAATCACCATGCTTCCTCTTGCATGATCTCTTATGGGGTAGCTGTTCAGGGGGGATATCTGAAGAGGAATTTGAAGAGAGGGTGTCCTATGGTAGGGTATCTTGCTGCTCCCGTGCCCGATATCCCAGCATAGTGGACTGTGTCAGCTGTGAATCAGAAGGCATGTATAAGTGGCATTCAGGTGCCAAAGGGGCCAGCTGTGAACCTGCTGAGGCAAATGCCCTCTCCATAACTTGGAAGGTAGGCCCGACCAAAGAGGAATGGGAGCCCAGAACCGAGACAACCTCAGAACAGGGGTCACACCCCGCTCCAATGAACCTGCCTCCAGGGAAGGAGCCGCAAGAGGACTTGGAGCTGCCAGAGCAACTGGAACTGTAGACACCACCGTAGAAAAAAATTGGTGCCATACTAGGGGTCATGATGCCAACAGACCAGTCACAGTTTTGAGGGTGGGTCACCCTCGATTGAGCCATGGACCAAAGGGTAGACTCCAGAACTATGGTAAGATCCACCAGTGGAACCAAAGAAGCTGGCACCGGGTTAGGCATCAACACTGAGGGCTCCAAAACCTGCAGGTTGGTTGAAGGAGGAATATATATTGCAGTCTGTGGAAAAATTCCTTGGCTCTGGGTGGAAGGGAGGTTTTAGATGGAGTTGGGATGCCTCTGGCTCCTAGGAGCTGATCCACAAGTCTCGCTACGTCGAGCTCTGAAAGGCTCCTGGTGGAACAGGTTGACAGTCAAGAAACAAGAAGAGGTTCTACCACTTAGACAAAGCTGGAATTACAAAAAACAAGTCCAAAAAAAGGTAATTACCAGCACCACAATGTTCCAAGATAATAAAATGTATTACACAATGCTAGTACAGATACTTTCTCCCGTATGGGCTTCTTCAGGCAAAATGATTCAAAAAGAACACAGTTCTAATTAAATACAAATATAATCAAATCATGTGACTTCAATAAAATAATTAAAAATATATACTTGAATAATTATAAAACTTAAAAACATTACATATAATAATAACTTCAATATATTTAGTTATCAAGATAAAATATTATATTTTATTCCTTATTTCTTTCAAAGTTGATTTTAACGTAAAATTATCATTTAACCCTGGAAACTGATGGACTCTAAAATGGAGAATCCATTTGTTTTCTTGTATTTCAGTATTATTTTAGTATGTCACCCCCTCTTATATGTTTATTAACATTTTATAAAATAAGAAAATTAAACATATGTGTATTATCTGTTTCCTAATATGTTTATATATTAAAAAACAAATGCACTATATGAACATATTATGGAAACAAATAAATATTGAAGTTATTATTATATGTAATGTTTTTAAGTTTTATAATTATTCATCAAGTATATCATTTTAATTCTTTTATCAAAGTAATACATTTTATTATTTTGGATCATCGTGGTGCCAGTAATTACCTTATTTTTAGAACAGGTTGACATCCCTGATGGAGATTCAGGCCAGTCAAGGAATGGACTTAGCTGGTGTCCAACAAAGGGGTCAACTGACGGAGAATATCTTGTCCTCGCTAGTGTCTCAAAACTTTGGCACTGTGGTCAAAATGCCGGAAGGTTGTGATGGGAGGGGGGCGGTGACCGGTTTTAATGGAGAGACAATTTTTGGTGCCAAGAGGGTCTATGGTACCATGAAAGGAGTCAATATCGAGGGAGAAGTAGTCATTGTCAGTTCTGTGGTCAAGGACAGCACCGTGGATGGAGATTTAGTGCTCCGGTGCTGACAAAGGTGTCAAAGTTAGTTTTGCGATGTTTGGTTTTGGTTCGGTATGAACCTGGGCCTTAGTGGTTTTGGATTCCTGAGGATGAGGAGATGATGGCATTGACTGGCTCCTTTTTTTCAACTCTTTTTTAGGAAGGGTTGAGACCTCTACCTCAGATAAAGCCTCCAAGAAAGAGGTTTTTAAGACACCCTTCAGAATTAGTTTATTCTTGCACTCGAGTAAGGTGCGGGCACTAAAGCACGGGTTGAACTTTTAAGTGTGGTACCCCCAGGCAATAAACACAGGAGCGATGGCCATCAGAGTTTGGCATCTTCCTGCTACATTTATCACATTGTTTGAAACCAGTAGTGCCCTTTTTGTCCACCAGTATACTAATATCCATACAAAATACAAAAAAGAGAAATACCCAAAAGGGTAATGGAAAGGGGAAGAAGAATACCAATGATGGTATATACATATAAATTACCAAAGGGCAAGAGAAAGAGAGGGACTGCACAAATGATGGTAGTAAGAAATACCAATAAAGGTAAAAGGGAAGGAAATTAGCAGTCGCACAAAAAGTAAAGTATCACAAAGTATAAACAACTAAGAATAAGGGACTTATAAGCAATTACAAAAGCAAAAGGTCAATATTTAGTGTAAAAATGAAACACTTAGCTTGAGAGCTGGCCTGACGCATCTTGAAACTCTAGGCAGCAGACGAGATCTGGGGAGATTAGGAGAGGGGCACTATGGGTAATCTTAGCTCAAGAGTTTTTGGCCGACGCAAGCTTGTTATATCGGCCGAGTCGGTTCCGAGGATGGAACCGAGAAACATCCATCATGAATGACTGAAGATTAACATCATCAGATCATGTATTGTCATTTGTTTAACACAGTGTGTTGTACTAATACTTAAAGTACATAAAACACATCTGGAGTCTTTTATGCATATTTCACGTTATCATGTACATGGAAATGTGTTGGTAACTTAAAGCAGATTTCTTTGTCTGGTACCCTTTTATTTGATTAAGCTATATCTGGTACAGAGTATTATGGCTATAAGCTGTTAATGAGGTGCTTCCTGTAGGACTGTGTTTGAGTCCCTTAGGCTCAGTTTTCTGATTCTGAGCAAGTAACTTAACCAGACACTGCTCTGGAGCAAACAGGCTCCTAAACGGCCTCAGGGCCCATGCCTGGCAGCAATCTATGATCCCTATACAGTGTTAAAGTAATCTATTTTTGTGGAGGGAAGGTTTCTTTAGCAAGTGACTTTTGTAGCACATAAGGGTATTGTGATTCAGAAAGCTCTCTCTGCTGTGTAGTGTAGGGATGCCTTACAGCAGCAAGGGTTTTCAGTGTTGCATTCAATTGTCAGTCTGTGGGTGAGTCCTGTGTCAGTTAGGCTCTTGCACACTATAGTATGTTGCTATGCAAGTATCCTTGCTTACTTCAAAGTTTTCATGGACAGCCATGCTATGTCCATACTATGTAAGGTCCATGCAAAGTAATGCAAAAAAACTGCACAAGTGTCTGAAGCTATTAGCTGTGTTGCAGCTGTTATTCCTAATGAAAGAATCTGAATAATGTCTTGCTCAGATTGCCAATCTAGGTAAATACGCTTGTGTAGTGTGTGTGCATATGAATGCATATGACTCTAAGTGTGTGTGTGTGTGTGTGTGTGTGTGTGTGTGTGTGTGTGTGTGTGTGTGTGTGTGTGTGTGTGTGTGTGTGTGTGCTTTGCTTTTTCTTTGCTCTAAAATGTAATGTATCATGTAAAGCAGATTCCCTGAGGGAATGACACAGAGAAACAAAGCCCTGACTATGACCCAGGAGACCTGAATATGATTATTGGCTTGAGATATTTGCAGCACAAGCAGGGAAGATGGGTATAGCCATCTTGTGGGAAGAGAGAGAGTTAGGACATGGCAGATCACTTAGCAATCAGACTCCAGCCTAATGATAGGGCAGTATTCATAATAAAAGTGTTTGCAATGAGACAGATAGTTGTGAAGAAGCTAGAGATGAGGAAAGAGTCCAACTGGGAATTCCTAGACCTGGAGAAAGCATATGTCAAGATCCCAAGAAAGATGATTTAGGCAGTCCTGCAGAGATTCAAAGTTCTAGAAACACTGGTAGAATTATACATAGGTAAAGGAACCCAGTGACTCAAGTGTTAGGTCTTACAGAGGGGTTCCCAGTGGAAGTGGATGTGCACCAGTGTTCACCTCTAAGCCCACTTTTGTTCATACTTGTGATGGACTACATTAGCAAACAGGTCGGAGAGCATAAATCAACAAAGTTGTTGTATGCAGATGATGTGGCATTACAGGCAGAGTCTGAGCAAGAACTTCAGCAAAGTATAGAAGAATGGAATGTAAAACTGAAGGCACATGAGATGAAACTAAGTAATGATAATGCAGTTGTAATGGCAGCAAATTGTGGAGTTCAGAAGAAGCTGAGAATTGAGATCGAAGGGAAAATAGTGGAACAGTTTAACAGCTTCAAGTATCTGGGAGGGGTGGTTGAGGAGAATGGAAGTTTGAATAAAAAGGCCAAAGCTAGAATCAGGGGGCTCCAGCCAGTTGGTACAGAGCATCACATCTAGTGTATGATAGAAGAATGCCAAAGAAGCTAAAAAGTAAGGTCTACAAAACAGTGGTGCAACCAGTACTACTGTATGGTATGGAAACCTGGGCAGTAAATGCAGATCTGCTGAGGAAGCTAGAGGTGATGAAGATGAAGGCAAGAGGAAACAAGGACATCCAGCAAAGAGGTGGATGGATTGTGTGAAAGAAAACCTGTGACAATCAGGTATGAGTGTCGAAGAAGGAAGAGAGTGTCATTGAATAGAGAGAGATGGCGATTGTTGACATGACATCCCAACCCATGTAGAAAATGGGAAAAGGGACTTGATGATGATGTTGATGATGAGGAGATCACTTGTCAAGCTCTTGTGGACACTGGGCAGGCTGAGATGGGCAGGATAACCAGAGAGGCATAGCTGCCCCTAGGGTCCAAGGCAAGCACATCCTTGAACACTCTGCCTAATTGCCTAGGTAGGTCTAGGAAAAAAGACAGGAAAGCAAAAATGATGTTGCTGAAGACATTCCTCTACTCCACCTTCATGATGCTGGTCACTCATTCCCTTTCCCACTCTACTGGCAGTCCCTTAACTAGGGGATAATACTGAGTACCACTCACACTCCTCCTTCTCTTCTCCTTCTAGCCAGCAACCCCATAACAAGCAAAGGATACTGTCATGGTTGGGAGTCATAGAAATAGGGGTGATGCCAGCCAGTGTGTGGTCAGAGATGCAGTTTAAAACCAAAAAAAAAAAAAATGAAAGTAGAAGGTCACAGCTACAGGGAGATAGCTGTCCAACCAGTTATCTTATGCTGTAGTTTGATGGCTATTTAGGCACTGTGAAAATAGCTGTCAAACTGCAGCTAATTAAGGTTAAAAAATAAATAAATTAGCTGGCAGTTTCATAATTGCATTTATGTGTTTGAAACTGTAGATTTTTTATGACTGGAGTTGTCACCTTTTTGCTTTGTATGATATAAAAAGGAATATCATCCTAGCACTGCACACACACACATCTCTAAATACACTATCTGTTTTGAGAAAGTGTCATTTATGTGGAAAGTGCAGGTGTTTTTTATTAATGAAAGAGTATAATATTGCATTTATTTGCATTTATCTTTAATCCATGGTCTTGCCACCATAAGTTTTGTGAGGGTTAACCTCTTTTGGAGAATCTGATGTCTTCTAGTGAGCTAATGACAGCTCCAAGTTTCCAGTCATTAGCAAATATAGTCAAGAAGGGGAACATGATTTCAAATTTGAGATCAGCAAAATATTTGCCAAAGAGTAGTGATACCAGCATAGAACCCCGGAGGATGACATTACCGATGAGTCTTTCAGAAGAAACTGTGCCACAAACTCTGACTGCATTCTGTCTGCAAATTAATTTGCTGTCCTACAAGGTTTTACAGATGTAGAAAATAAAAAAGTCATTAGAGCTGATTAAAAATCAGTTGATCGTATGGACTAGCCTTTTTCTGTGCAAGATCATGGCACAGTGGGGATCATGGAATTTGCCCTTTCCACACTGTAGTGCAATCTTGGAATTGGTATATAAAATTGTCAGGGGTGTGAGTCCAGGAAGTTTTCTCCTACAAAAAATGTTTAGCTTTGCTTTTTTTTCTATTTTTTTATCAGCTGGTGGTTGACAAGTTCATAGATTCATAGGTTCATAGGTGTTTACTAGGCTAACAGCTACAAGGGCCTTTTTGAGCCTAGCCATGCATCCCAAATCTCTGACAAGTTCTGACACCCTTGATAATTGTAAGCATGTGCCTGTGAGATTAACTATTTACAGGTTACATGTTTGCATCAGAGACATAGGTGCCAAACCCGGGATGAATTTCTGATTTCCCATCCAGTTGTCCAAGTTGCATTTAAATTTGATTAAGGAGGGACTCTGCTTTACATGGGTGGGAAGCCTGTTCCATAGATGGGGTAGTCTCTAGGATACATACCTCTCTCTCCAGCAGGTCCTATTTATATCACAGGCAAGGTTTAAGTCTTTAAAATGAGTAATTCTGGTACTGTTTGTTTTGTGGATATGCAGGGGGTCCATCAGAGTGGGGTCTGATAATGCCCTGTATGCCAGGCATAGATCTCCCCTCAAAAGCCTGTAGCAGACTGAATACAGGGATAGGGCCTTGAGGTGGTCTGCATAGGACATATTACCTATGCCCTGTATTCTTTTAGTGAGGAACCTCTGTGGAAGTTCCAGTTGTTGGATATGCCTGGTTAGGTACATACCAAAGGGGGCACTGTACTTAATGATAGGTCTGATGAATGCTGAATACAGTGGAACAATGACTTCCTTGGAAATAGATGCCATACCTTTGTTTTATAAGTTGCGCAACATAGAATGATTTCCTCGCCAATGTAGACATGTGATGATCAAAGACTAGATTACTATCTATGTGTCCCTAAGTCCCTGACTACTGGATCAGCTCTAAGGTGTGTTTTGTCAATATGATAGTTACCAGGGATGGATGACTTCCCAAAAGATACTATTATGCATTTCTTGGCATTTAGTTTTAATCCATAACTCTGACACCAGTTGTTTGTCTGTGTCAGCCCCTCCTGGAGAACATTTGTGTCAGTGTGAGATTCAATGACAGCTCCTAATTTGCAAATTTAGTCAGCCAGAGACAACTGACATTGGCCTTGACTTCTGAGACATAAATTCCAAAAAGGAGCAGTCCAAGGACTGATCCCTGAGGGACTCCACTTGTGACTGGCCGCTTTGTAAAGGTGGATTCCCAAATTCTAACTTCCTGGGTTCTTGTGTGTGAGCCAGTTGCCTATCCACCGGGTGACATACGGGTTTGTACCTAACCTCTTGAGTTTGTCAACAATGCCTGAGTGGGATAGTGTGTCAAATGCCTTGGCCAGGTCAAGGTAGGCAGTGTGAATGATTTTGTCATCATCCATTGCTTTGGTTACCTTCTCAAAGAAGTCCACCAGGTTGAGTAGGCTTGATCTGCCATTTACAAAATCAAACCAATGAGGGGCTGGGGTTTTGTATGTAAGTTGGTGTATTTTGAATGGCTGTTATTCTGAAGAAGTTTATGACCAAGACAAAAGTGCTAAATTAAAGTTATTTCAAATACTTTGGCATGTTGATGCTGCATTACTGGAGTTTTCCTGCATCTTTTTGGTATATCTCTATTGATCATCTCCATGATAATTCTTTCCATGGCTTTACATATAAGACTAGTAAGACTTACGGGTCTGCAGTTTCCAGGGTATGCAGATGGCCCACCTTTGTGCAGAGGGATGACTGTTGCCTTTCTCCATTCATGAGGCATGAAGCCTGTTTGGAGGCTACAGTTAAATAGTAATTCCAGAGGCCTTGATAGGTCATGTTTCGTGATATTTAGAAGGCATCTTGGGATATTTTTTGGGCCCATTGATGCAATGTTCTTGGTCTTAGAGAGAGCATTAAGGACAAACAAGACAAGTTGTGTCTCGTCACTTGCTGTTTGATATTTTTTTCCAACATATAAGCAAACATCCCCTATACATTATGTAGGTTGTCCATCTTCATCTGGATAATTTTTTCTATAATAGCAGAGTATGAAATGTTAATGAAAGCTTTGGTCAGAGTCAAGTAAATAATGTGCACAGAACTGCCATTGTCTAGTGCCATTATGACCTCAGAGAAATCCACAAGGTTAAGAAGGTAGGAGGTAGCCTTCACTAAGCCATACTGGTTTGGATCAAGGGTTTATAAGCTACCAATATCCTTATTTATAAGTTCCCTCATTACACATTTGATTGTCATACAAATTATACCAAGTGGACTATTTGTTCTGTAGTTGCCAGGATCAGTATTGGGGTCTGACAATACCTGGTCTTTGGGCCTCTAGTGCATACACAGTGCAGAGTCTAAGACTGTACAGATAAGTGAGGAAATCACTGGGGTAGTGTTTCATACTAGGCCTAATTCAGGGATAATTCCTGGGGTACTGACTGTTTCAGGGGCAAAATGAGAGAGGAACAAAATTCTGAGCTAAACGTGTCTGCTATTATATTTGTGATTTCCTCCTGGACAGAATAGTTGTAATTATTGAATATTTACGTTCAGTGTAGTAAAGAGTACAAAGAGTACTAGTTCTAAGATTCCTGATGTAGTTAAAGTATGTGTAGATCAATGTGTGTGTATGTATCTTTTAGACACTATCTGAGGGCTTGCACAAGTGTATAATTACTGAACACATGAGAGCTTGACTACTATTTTGTAGTAAGCTGTTGAGATGTAAGCATGTAAGGTCTGTCTGTTAATCAGTTTGTTTATACTTTATGATGCTGCTATCCATCTTGATGTGCTTCTATGTAATAAAGCATCTAAGCAAACTACCTGCCTGTTTGTCAACTATGTTAGGGACAAGTGACATGGTGTCAGAAGTGGAATGTGTACAAGGACATGGTGAGAGAAGGGACATGACAAAACGACTTGTTGCAGAAAGAGTTCCAGTTTCTCCAATTTGAGTCAGAAACGCATCCTGTTGGTATTAAAGGAATATACAGGAGTGGATCATCCCTACTGCACATATAATTCACAAAACAGGCCAGAAATGAATTTCAGATGTTAAAACTTGCTCAAATAATTTCTTATTTGCAAAATACGAAACAAAGCATATAGAATGCTCTAAATTATATTTAAATAAACCAAAATGTATGATAGTGATAAAAATATTTGAATTACTACGGAAAATGTTTGAAATAAATAAAAGGAAACAAACACATTTTCACTAAGCACATATTTTTTGCATTAATTAAAGATATTCAAGTTATCAGAAGTTAAGTGTTCACTTGTTTGTGCAGTATTACAGTAAAGTTATTTTACAAAATACAGTCATTTCAGAGCATATTTTGCAAGTACAGTATTTTGAAGGGTTTATTGTGCATCTGAATGTTATTACGAGCTCTCACATCACAGCTTGTTCATACATAATTACAAGGGCCATATTTTCAGTGTATATGTGCATAATTTGTTGGCATGGCAGACGGATTTTGAAAACTCAGTGCACTTGTGTTTGACAATAATATTGCAGAGAACTGGACAGTGTTTGAGCAAGAGTACAACATTTTCATACAGGCTGCATTTTCTGATAAAGTTGACCATATAAAGGCATTTATTCTACTTAATTTAGTTGTTTCAGAAGCCATTGAAAGGGAGCATTCATTTGTGTATGTACCTGCTATCATTAAGCAAACAAGAACAATGCAGGACAACCTCAAGGTTTGTAGCGAAAACCACAGCAGGAAATGGAACGGAACCAGCGTTTCTTAAATAATCCAATTTTATTAAAGTAGAGCCAGTAAAAAACAAAAGTTTCGATGAAGTCAATACAAATAAGTATACAGTTCTGTTCTTCACTCGAAAAAACGTGAACCACAACAAAATAATTCCAATAGATCAAGCGCTTTCGCCCGGGCTCTCCCGGGCTTTCTCAAGATAATTTTACTATGCAACCTATATCCTTATATACCCATTGGTTGCTTAATTAATTGTATAATTATTTTATTAACACTTTTTCAAGTGTTTCTATACTTAAAGCTGTATTCCCTTTATAAGATAAGCAGTGTTAAAACTATTAAAACATTAAAGAATTATTAAATGTTGTCTTTTTTGCAACGTATTTTATATTCTTTAACTCGCCCTCTTTATTATGGAGTACTTTATTTAACCAAACTGTTTATGTTTGTGTATGTGGTAGACTTTCAACTACCTGCTATCTTTGCAAGAGAGGGTGAAAACTGTCACATTGTTGTACCAGCTAAATCAACAGAGGACCCTGAGTGCTTAAAATATAACCTCAGAGAAATGTGTAATCCCCAGAGAGACATTACAATGGAAAGTCACTTATTTTACATAAAGGATCAAAAGCCTGATGAAACTTTTGTAGCATATATAACTGATTTGAGAAATAAGGCTAAATCATGCAGATTTGGTGATTTAAAGGATGAGTTGATAAAAGACAGACTTCTGCATGGTATTAAAGATGATGCTGTGAGAAAGATTTTGCTTCAGGACAGTGATTTAAGCTTGAACAAGGCCATTGAGATTTGTCAGATATACAAGCTCACAGAAAAGCACACAAATATGCTTACAAATGAGAAATGCATACTTCAAGTAACTTTGAGAGCTCATGTTGATAGTATGCAGCACGTGGTTAAAAGAAACAGGCCCAAGCACATGGCAGCAACTGTAGCCCCTGCAGCACTCACTGGTAAACCCCAGAGCTTTCCAGCAAGTTCCAGAGTTTGCACAGTCCCAGTGAAGCATAAGAGTGAGTCAGCAAACTCAAAATATGGGCCCCAACCTAGTTTCATTGCCAGTTGTTGTAATTTTGGTAAGTCATGAGCCTAAAAAGGAAAAATGTTAAACTTTTGGGTAGCAATGCTACAAATACAATAAATGGAATAATTTCAAGAGGTTTTGTAAATCAAAGGGCACATATTCTTTTATTAAAACTGAACATTTCAAGAAACAAGTTAATCAGTTAGAAAGCTGTGAACCTACGTCACATACTTTTTATGTTGATTATGTCTCAGTTCTTAATGAAACAGTCAATGCAGTAAATTTATGGGCAAAGAATGAACTATTTTGTACTGTTCAGATAAATGGAAAACCCATAGAGCTCAAAGTTGACACAGGTTCAAAGTGCAATGTTATGTCAGCAGAAGTATTTGCTAGAGTGTGTAATGGTGAAAGGCTTTATTTGGCATTGTGTGTGAAGCTTGTTGCTTATGGTGGTGAAGAAATTCAAATCAAAGGCTCAGTAGTGCTTTCATGTTACTCTGCTGGTCAAAGTTATGATTTGTTATTTTATGTGGTCAAGAGGCAAGTCCAGCCATTATTAGGCCTCAGAGACATTTGAAAATGGGACTGCTTTCATTTAATAAGGAAGTTCATCATGTTAGTTTAAGAGACCACTACTCTAATTTCACCCAACATATTTTTTCTACTTATGCTGATCTTTTTAAAGACAAACTAGGCAAGCTTCCAGTTGAGGACTCCATGAAGTTAGATCCAGATGTCAGTCCAATTATCAGGCCAGACCAGAACATTCCAAAAGCTATGCAGAATAGAGTCAAAGCCGAGCTAGATAAAATGCTGCAACAAGGTGTGATTTGTCCAGTAGACAAACCAACCGAGTGGGTCTCATCCATGGTAGTAGCTCATAAGAAAAGCTCAGATAACATCAGAATATTTATTGATCCATGAGATTTGAAGAAAGCACTAAAAATATCTTATCATCCAATGCACACACTTGAAGAAGTCACTGCTGTTATGCCAAATGCCACTGTTTTTTTCTGTCTTAAATGCAAAGAGTTCATTTTGGCAAATTTTGCTTGACAAGAAATCCTCATTGATAACTACTTTCAGTACTCTGGAAGGTACAGATTTTTGAGAATGAAATTTGAGATACTTTTTACAAGTGAAGTCTTTCAGTGTGAAATGGAGCAATTTTTTTCTAGGTATCCTTGTGCTATTACAGTAGACGACATACTAGCAAAAGGTAATAGTGAAGCTAATTAAGCATGACGGAAACCTCAGAAAAGTTCTGGAAAGAACACATCAAGTGGATCTTAAGCTCAACCCACAAAAATGCAAATTCAGGCTAAAAGAAGTCACTTATGTTGGTCATTTATTTACCAGTTCAGGCCTACAACCAGACCTTTCCAAGCAAACAGCCATTCTCGAGATGCCAGCTCCAGACAATGTTCAAGCCCTACAATGTTTTCTTGGCATGGTTAACTACTGTACATAGGCAAGTTTGTTCCAGACTTGAATCAAATATCAGCACCACTCAGGGAGTTAACACATAAAGATGTATCCTGGTCTTGGTTAGAACAGCACCAAAGAGCATTTGATGTCCTGAAACAAAGAATTGCTAGTCCACCAACTCTCAGATACTATGATGTCCACAAGCCAGTTACACTTTCATGTGATGCTTCAAAGTTTTGTCTTGGTGGAGTCATTCTTGAAGAGGGTATACAAGTATCGTATGCATCCAGATCTCTGACCCATATCCGGGTGCAGTATGCTCAGATAGAGAAAGAGTTTTGGCAATTGTGTCTGCATGTTCAAAGTTCCATGATTATGTTTATGGTAGTCCTATCCAGATCAAAAGAGACCACCAACCTCTAATCACTATTTTGAGAAAGGCTATGCATACAGCTCCAGCCAGATTGCAATGCATGATGTTGAGATTGCAAAAGTATAATTTCACTCTTGTCTACAAGAAAGCCAAACTTCTTTATCTTGCTGATTCATTGTCCAGATCATCCAGATACACCACCGAACAGCATGAGAATGAGAACCTTGATTTTGAAGTAATATAAGTCAGATATTTCTCTTCCACATGTCTTGATGAGCTGAGAAATCACACAGACTCAGATCCTGTTTTACAGAAGCTCAACCAATTTATCAATCAAGGATGGCCATCAAAGCAATCTAGTTTCCCTCAAGAAGTGCAACCTTATTTTCCTTGCAGAGATGAGATTTTGTCCGACAATGGTATCAACATGAAAGATCCAAAAATCATTGATGCAAAGTCCTTGCAACCAGAGTATATTACTATTTTGCATCATGGCCACCCAGGAACTAATTCTACTAAAAGAAGGGAGAGAGGACTAGTATTTTGGCCTTCTACATCACATGATATTGAGACAGTGCTGTTATCCTGTTCTGTGTGTAATTGTACTAAGTCACATCAACAGAAAGAAAGTGCAGTTGCGTACACTTAACATAAATGTAGATGTTCGAGTGTATTCACTGTTGCAGTCATTACATTTGGGTAATCTGCTGGCAGGTTGCCCTCAGTCAGGTAATCTGCTGGCAGGTTCCCCTCAGTCGGCCTGATTAATAAAGTATTGGGTCCTGCGTCAGTTGCTGTCCCTTCTTCCATGACGTCAGGTCGTCAGGGGTATAAAACATGCAGCCGACGCCATTACATCAGTTTTTCTTTGCCCCAGATGTCAGGTGCCCCCCTAATGGGGAGCAAATAAACATAATAACACAAAAGTATACCTCCAACAAAAAAAGCAAATACACTAAAATGGCTTTTAAACATAGTAAAGGAAAGTAGAGGTATAGCCAGAAAAAACTAGGGGGCTGGAGGGAGGGTAACCAGGATTGCAACAGTGAATACACTTGAACATCTACATTTATGGTAAGTGTACACAACTGTAGGTTGTTCTTCGTGTTTCACCATTGCAGTCATTACATTTGGGTAGATTCCCAAAGCTATGGTTGGGAGGAGGAGTTTATACAGCGTTAGGGCCAGCTATAAGGCCCTGCAAGACAGCAGTGGCAAAGCCAGCTCTGGATTTAGAGAAAATTGGTAAATGATAATGCTTGGTGAAAGTATGTACAGAGCTCCAGGTAGCAGCTTCTAGGATGTCTCTGGTAGGAACACCTCTGAGAAAGGCTGCAGAAGTAGATGCAGCCCTGATGGAGTGAGATCTGATCCCCTGGGGATAGGTTTTCCATGGAGCTTATAGCAGAAATTAATGCAATGGCTTGTCCATTTAGAAATGGTTTGTTTTGAAATAGCCTTCCCCTCTGACCCTGCAGCAAATGCTACCAGCAGTTGTTCAGATTTTCTTTGAGATATAGTCCTGTCCAAGTAGAATCTAAGTTGTCTGTGCACATCCAAGGAATGCAGAATCTGTTCCCCTTTGTTCTGTGGATTGGGAAAGAAGGCTGGCAAATGAATGGACTGATTAAGAGCCACACTGGAAACCACCTTGGGCATGAAGGATGGCTTGATCCTGAGAGATACCCTGTCTGCATGAAAGATGATGAACGGCTCCACTGCCATAAGGGCCTGTAATTCAGATATCCTTCTAGCTGAAGTGATTGCTAAAAGGAAGGCTGTTTTCCAAGAAATAAATTTTAACTCTGCAGTAGCAGCTGGCTCGAAAGGAGGTAGAGTGAGTTTCTCCAAAACAAAGTTAAGGTCTCAGGCAGGGGTAGAAGCTCTCCTGGGTGGTCTCAAGTTTTTTGCCCCTCTGAGATACTGCTTGAGCAGAGGATGAGAGAAGAGGGGAGGTTCTGTGTTATAATGAGCTGAAATAGCTGAGGCATGGATTTTAATGGAGGAAAAAGACAGGCCCTTGTGAAACATCTCAGTTAAGTATTGCAAAATCTGAGGTAAATTGGGCACTGCTGTGCTCATCCCTAAAGATTAGTTCTAGGCACAGAATCATTTCCATTTGTCAGCATACGATTTTCTAGGATTAGGTCTCCTTGCCTCCAAGATGACATCCATCACAGGTTTGCTGACGGATGATAAGGGTGAATTTAAGTGATTAACCAGGCTGCAAGGTTCAATGTTGGAAGATGAGGGTGCAGAATTTGGTTTTCCTGCTGAGACAGCAGGGGAGGGGTATGAGGCAGGTGCCATGGAGATATTTACGACTCACTGCGCAGGAGGGGGTACCAGTGTTGGTGCAGTCAGTCTGGAGCAATCAAAATCATCCTTGGTTTGTCCTGTTTGATTTTTAGTAGAACTTTGGAGAGCAGAGGCAGAGGGGGAAAGGCATAGACTGATAGGTTTTTCCAGCTGAAGGACAGAGCATCCACTTTCCAGGCTTGTTTGTGGGGAGTCCTTGTGCAAAACTTGTCCAACTGGTAGTTCTGGGAGGAGGCAAATAGATCTATGTCTGGGCTCCCCCATTCGCTTGTCAAAATGTTGAAAATTCATGGTTCCAGTTTCCACTTGTGTGGGTCCATGAGGTTTTTGCTTAGTCCATCTGCCAGAGTATTCAGTTTTCCTGGCAGGAATTGAGCTTGTAGGTGCACTTAGTAGCTCAAGGCTGTGTTCCACAATGCCATGGCTAGTCTACAGAGGGTTAGGAATGTGTACCCCCCTGCTTGTTTATGTACCACATAACCATGGTGTGTCCATCTTTACCATTAGTTGTCCTGGAAGAATGTAGTCCTTGAAGGCTATCAAAGCATTCTGTACAGCTAACATTTCTTTTTGATTGATATGTAAGTGCATTTGATTTGGGTTCCATTTGCCCTGAATGCACTTCCCTGCCAGATGAGCCCCCCATGCATAGTCTGATGCATCTGTAATAAGGGTTTGGGCGGCAGGGGATAGTGTAAATGGTAGTCCCTTGTTTTGATGGCAGTCCTCTGCCCACCACAGGAACTTCAGGCGTAGGCAAGGTATGATAGGAATCATTGTTTCCAGGCTGTGACAATGTTGACTCCACAGACTTTTTTAGATACCACTGTATTTTCTTCATATGCAGTCTTGCATATGGAATTAGAAAAATGCAGGAGGCCATCAACCCCAAGGCTTGCAGTATTTGTCTTACAGATAGCAGGGATTTTGTGGCCACTTATTTGAAGTAAGCTACCAAATGAATTTGCTTTTCTGGTGTGAGGAAAGCCATCTGGGCAGTTGTACTCAAGCTTGCACCCAGGAATGTAATCTGTTGACAGGGTACCAGCTGTGATTTATTTTCGTTTATGGTGTACCCCAGACAAGTTAGAACCCTTTTTACAAATGCCAGATGATTTAAAAGTATGCCCTGGTTTTCTGCCTGAATTAGACAATCATCCAGGTATGGATATATTTGAATATTTCTTTGCCTACAAAATGCAATTACTGGAGCCAGGCACTTTGTGAATACCCTGGGCACAGTAGACAAGCCAAAGGGAAGTGCAGAGAACTGATAATGCAAGTAGCCTGCTTTGAAGCAGAGGTATCTTCTGCAAGATTCCCTGATTGGGATGTGCAGGTATGCTTCTTTTAAATCTAGAGTTGCCAACCAGGTGTCTTTGCCTAGCATAGGAAGTAATTGGTGAAGAGTCAGCATCTTGAATTTTGGAATCTCCAAAAAGGTGTTTAGAGTAGACAGGTCCAGGATTGGATGCCATGATTTGTCTTTTCTGGGTAAGAGAAAAAGCCTGGAATAGAAACCTTGTCCCTTTTCCTCTTCTGGTACCAGTTGAATAGCCCTCAAGCTTAAGAGGGAAAGTGCTTGTTTTTGAGCCTCTGCCCACTGATTTGGGGGCAGGTCTGGCCACCCGTTTGGTGTTTGCAATGTGTGGAGATGAAATCTGTATCCCTGGGACACTATATTTAATACCCATTTGTCCTGGGTTATGAGTTCCCAGTTCTTTGCATGAAGAGCAGTCTTCCCCCCAAAGGGGCGGTCAAAAGATAAGTGCTTGGGAATTTTAAAAGGAAGTAATTGAGACTGATTACCATAGGGAAGTGTCTTGTTATTTCCAGATTTGGAAGTGGAGGCCCCCCACTGCTTAGTTCTGAGAGTCTCCTGGGACTGAAACCTGGGTTTTTTGCTGTGTCTAGGTTTGGCTTGAGAGGACCTGGAAGGGACTGGAAAGGACCATTTTTTAGTAGGCCAGTGCCTACTAAATCTTGGAGGTTGCACTTGTGAAAAGTTGTTAACAGTTTGCATAGATTTAGCTTTATCTTCCATCTTTTTAAGAATTTCTTCAGCCTTATTGCCAAACAGGCGGTCCTGATTTAAAGGAGCATCCAACAATTTAGCTTTAACATAATCAGACAAAGATTGCTCCTTAAGCCAAGCATGCCGTCTAAGCACAGACCGAGTAACAGCAGCCCTGCAAGAGGCCTCTAAAGAATCAAAACCACATTGCAAAGTATGTTTTCCAACTTGTTCAGCAGAATGCATTAAATCCTGTAAATCATTATTTTCCACACAGTCAGAAATCAACATCATTTTATGTTTAAGCAGTCCAATAATATGCTGTTGATATTTTAACATATGAAATTGGCAGTTTAAAGCTCTGATTGCCAAGGTTGCAGAAGTATAAACATTTTTACCCCATCTATCCAGCACCCTGGAGTCTCTATCAGAAGGGTTAGGATTTTTAGCAGTAGAAGCCTTAATGCCTTTGGGACCCTGAGAAATGGTCTCTGGATCTGCAACAGGATTTTTGAAAAGGAACTTGTGGGACTCAGGAACCCTGTAGTATCTGCCAGGTTTACTAGGAGCCGGAGGCAGGGAATCAGTGGCCAAACCAGATTCTGAGAACACATCATCAACAATGTCTAGTACAGGAGGTATAGCCAAAGGCCTATGCTGAGGTAGAATAAGGAAATCCCTAAGTCTCTTTTTTGTATCAGAAAATTCCTGGCTTTCCCAGTGGAAATACTCCCTTAAAGTATGTAAAGTTTCCCCAAAAGAAAAATCCTCAGGAGGAGAAGCAGAGGGAATGGAATCCTCTGCATCAGAATCCTCATAAGTAGGTATGGACAAATCCAGGTCATCAGAAGAGTCAGAAGAAACAGAATCCTGATCAAAAGATTCATAATCAAGCTCAGCCCTAGGCCTCTTGGGGGGGGGGGTTGACTACCCCTGATTAGAGTAATTAGATCTTCAGCCATTTTGATCATTTGTTTTTTAGGCATAGGGGCCTGAGCATGTGGCCTGGGAGTCAGTTTTTTAGACATGGATCGAGATTTAGGCCTTAGTAATGAAGGCGGTGTCGATTTAATATGCAAGTCTGTAGGCCTGAATACACCCTCAGAAGCCGGTGCCTGCACAGCAGCTCTGGACCCATCCAAGGTAGAGATATCCGCGGGTTCCATAGTTAAGTATTTTGCGGCATACCGGACTATGAATGGGTCTCAAAAGAGGCCTGCGAATCAGAAGTAGCAGGTATCAGGGGCTGCGAAAGCGCCTCACTGAGTACCGGCGAACTGGCGACTGGCTTAAGGGAAGCATCATTGACAATTTTGGACTTTGGCGGCCTTTCTCTGTCTTTATCTTTGCATTTTTTTCAGAATCCCGGTAGTCGGATGGCTAACCGATGACATTTCTGGATAATTAAACTAAGAACCAAAATATTTAGAGGCAAGAATGTACCAACGATGGATAGTGCGTTGATTAAATAAAGCACAAAACCAACAGCAAGGCACATCGTGGTCAGGGCCTTGGCAAGGAATACAGTAGGAATAAAAATCTTTATGAGGTATTTGCTTTCCACAAGTAATGCAATTATAAACTTTTACTGATATCGGAAAGGAGCAAGAAAAAGTTTCCCCAACAGGATACTTAGCTTTAAGTTGAAGACTTCGGTTCTGAAACTCAAAAATGAAAATTTCAGGAGTCGGCCAACCGGCACTTGCGAACTGCTTCTGATTCGGGCACCGCATGGCAAGAAAGACTGATGTCATGGCGTCAGCTGCATGTTTTATACCCCTGGCGACCTGACGTCATGGAAGAAAGGACAGCAACCAACGCAGGACCCAAGACTTTGTTAATCAGGCCGACCGAGGGCAACCTGCCAGCCGATTACCCGACTGAGGGCAATCTGCCAGCAGATTACCCAAATGTTATGACTGCAACAGTGAAACATGAAGAACATCCACTTCAGCTAAACCAGATTCCTGAACTACCTTGGTTGATAGTAGCTACCGTCATTTTCGAATGGAATGGTCAACATTATTTGGTGTTATTAGACTGTTATTCAAATTGGTTCAAGATTGTCCTACTTCCTAGTAGCATCCATTACTGTCATTACTAAGATGAATCATCATTTTGCAGTCCATAGTAGTCTGCACAAAGTTATTTTGGACAATGGTACACAGTTTACAAGTCAACAGTTCAAAAGATTTGCCAAAGTGTGGGTCTTTACTCATGTTATAAGTAACACAGACTATTCACAGTCAAATGGTTTAGCAGAATGTACAGTTCAAAGTGCAAAACAATTACTAGAGAAGTCAAAATGAGACTGTAGTGATGTTTTCCTGAATCTCTTGAATCTCAGAAATATTCCTCATGATAAACATCTTGGTTCATCTGCTCATAGACTTCTGTTGAGACAAACTATAGCCACATTAACAATCAGTAGTCCATGTATCAAGAACAACAGGTCAGTGAAAACCAATCTGTTGAAAAATCATTTAACTCAGAAGTCCTACTATGATAAGACCAGCAAACTGATCAATCCAATACGAGAAGGAGAAGTGGTGAGGATGCAAATGTCCAAAGGTTATGATCAGATTAGAGTCGTGAAGAATATTTGCCCAGAGCCGAGATTGTACATTGTGGAATCATAAGGAGTAGAGTTTAGGTGGAATCAGAAACATTTGATGCCAGTGTCTGAGCATATACCACAGCACACAGCCTGTGAAAAAGACTCTTTATCTCAGCATGAGTTGTCCAGTCTCCCGGTTCCAGAGGAAGTTCCAGGGAATATTCCCATTCCTATGATGCGAGTTGTTCACAGAAGACTGTCCCTGTTGCTAAACCCAGTCCAGATTGTTATGTTACCAGATCCGATAATATCTCCAGACCATGTTATAGATACATGGCAACTTGGACATGAACATTGTGCTTGTTTCTAATATCTATAACAATGGATGTCTAACTCCAATATTATTTTCAACTAAGGGCAATCTTTTTAAGAGGGAGGATGTAGATCAATGTGTTTGCATGTATATTTAAGAAGCTATCTGAGGGCTTGCACAAGTGTATAAATACTGAGCACTTGTGAGCCTGACTGCCATTTTGTAGTAAGCTGTTGAGATGCAAGCATGTATGTCTGTAAGGTCTGTCTGTTAATCAGTTCTTTTATATTTTATAATGCTGCTATCCATCCTGATGTGTTTATATGTAATAAAGCAACTAAACAAACTACCCCTCCTATTCGTCATCTATGTTAGACAGGTACAAGTCACAGTATAATTTGTGGTTGTCTTGGATGAAGTAATAATGTTTAATTGCTAGTTTGCCTTACAAGCTTTGATCCTTCACATTATTTCTTTATTTTTCCTTATGAAGTTACTTTAAGTATGGGGGATATGTTTATTCTTTATGGCCAAAAGTTTTTTTTTTTCCTTCTCTTGTAGAGTTTAGAGATACTTTGGTTCCATCATAGAGGTTTGTTTTTTATACTTAGTATTGTATCTGTGGTGGATGGAGAGACATATCTCAAAGCAGTACTTTAGGTGAGAGTGGAAATAAGTGTTATGAGCTGTTGTTTTAGTTATGACGTGTGGAGAGCACTTAGATTCCTTTACATCATCAGCTAGTTATAGGAAGGTAGCATTGGAGAAGTTCCTAAAAGCAGTAGGATTTGAGTTCTTCCAGAGCTGGAATCTTATGGAGAATACTATGGCACTGAGGTCTGATTTGGCCAGTGATGGGGTAATAGTGGCTGGGGAGCACATTGTACCTAAATTGGTAAAAACTCAGCCAAGAAGATTTGAACCTGTAGAAAGGGAAGGCTACTATTAGCTCAGAAAAAAATGTGTGTTTGTGCGGTTCAGGAACCATTGTGCATATGTACTATTTTTAGAGTGAGAATGAAGAATCTTCTTCCTTCTTTGAAGACTCCAGTCTTTTTTAGATGACTTCTTATACTTTCTTCACCCTAGTGGGTTCTAGTCGTTTTCTGAAATATTTATTTTATTGTCTCTTTCCAAGAGACTTATGGTGACTTTCTGTAAGAAATTAATTTCTTTATTTCCAGTTTCTCTAGCTTTGTTGGTTGTTTAAATTAAATGCAGTGGTCATATTCTTCCATATTATGTTAAGGGCGTAAAAAGTACAGATTGTAAAAAACACATTTATTGGTGGATATTGTCAGCATACCTTGACCCTCCCCCTGTATGGAGAAAGGAATCCAGAAAAACAAAGATGCAATAAAAATGATGAAGATGACAATTTGCCAGATCCAAAAGGTTCCTGGAAGTGATCTGTTATATACTGATTAAGCACATCCTGCAACACAACATATAGATGAGAGCTAACATCATAAATCCACAGAGTTGTTTCCTTTGGGACTGTTTCCTAATTCCCTTTTGAAACTTATCCTCTTGCACCTTTGTTACTAAACAGCTGACATTGTTCTTGAGGGATTGTTGTAAGGATACGATTTTCTGGATACTCATTTATCTTATTCTCTAAGGAAGGATTTTTACAAGAGAAAGGTCCATCAGAAAAAATCTGCCATAAGGTGATTAATCACATTAGGTTGCATTCCTGACATGCTTGGTATGCTTTTTACCATGTCTCTGTGATTATATTTCTTTCAACCTATAATCTAATGATTTTCCAGTGTTTTAACAAATGTGGAAGGTTTACTTAAATTATAATTTAATGAATTATTAATGTTTTTATTAACCATTTGATACCAAAGAAACAAAGAAACCAGAAACTCCAAATAAATACCTCTCTCAATACAAATAAGACTCCAACAGCAAACAAAAAGAAAAAGAAGAGGTAATGCGAATGGCAAAAATCTAGGTTCGACAGTTTATTCAAAATGTTAGCACTTTCACAGTACTCTCTACTGCTTCATCAGACATGCTCACAAAATAGAAATTACTTATTTTAAACAATTATATGCATTGCATCATAAAGCTACACCCCCTACGTATTAACATTTGAAAACTATGATACCATATTAAAAATATAAACTAAAAAGCTTATGGATAATCATCTCCTAAGTCTCCTAGATTTAAGTATAGACTTGATAGGGGCTTTGTCATTAAGTCCCTTACCATGACCTGCTCTAAGTTTAACAATCCACTTTGTCTCCTTATCCTCCGTTCTATTTCTTATGTCCACCATTCTAACACCCGGAAACGTTCTATCTATAATGAGGAAAGGTGAACGTATGTGATGTGTAACTGAGACATGCTTAAACAGATCATTAGTGGCTCCCTGTTGCTGTATATCATACAATGTTCCCTAATCTGGTGTCTAAGCATCCTGCCCATTTTTCCTACGTAAAAAGCACAACAGACCAGGCAAACTGCCAGATACACTAAATGTTCAGTGGAACAAGTGTCCCCAACTTTAAGGGTAATTATTTTATGGAAATCCAGATGATTAAACCAACCAGCAGGATTTATATAATCACACTGGTTACAACTACCACAGGGGACATTCCCCCATTGGTTAAACCTTTCATCCTGACTCATCCTGGGATAGCATAATGCACATTTTATATTCTTCATATTTTTGTACAAGAAGCTAGGTTTCGGTCCAACAGTTTCCCTTATAGTTGGGTTTGTTCTCATTATTGACCACTGTTTCCTGTATACATCCAATCTGGGTTTAACATTATTAGTATATTTAACTGGTACCCTTAACTTTCATTTATTGGCTTCAGAATGTCCACTACTGCCTTCCTGGACGACTCTTTCTGAAAAATAAGGTTTCACTGTAGTATTCCTCAAATCTATGGCTTCTGACATAATTGCAGAGACGCTGTTCTTTCTATCTCCTCTATGCACTAACCTCTCTTTTAAGTCATTCAGCTCTTGATTAAATGCTACATATTCAGTATTAAGGCAAGATGCCCACATGCTTTGTCCCTTAACAATACTGTTGAACACATATTTAGGGTGCATACTAGACCTATTTAATAATGTGTTCCTGTAGCATTCTCTCCTATATATCGCAGTATTAACTACACCCTCTTCATTAATATAAACCCTTACATCCAAATAATTTATGGTATGCATAGAATAGTTCATGGCGAACCATAAAAAACTTGCAGAATGGTCCAGATAATGATAAAATCAGTCAGTTGTTCTACAGTACCCAACCAAACAAAAAATAGGTCATCCGCAAATCTCCGATCGAAACCCACCAAATGGTTAAACTGCCCATTTAGTATAAACTCATTTTCCTATGTGGCCATAACTAGGTTGGCGTAGCTACTGGCCATCCGTCTGTAGATATACCTGTTGGTCAAAAACAAAAATGTTATTCTCGAGGATAATCTCCATTAAGAACAAATAGAATTCAATAGTTTTATTATCTAGAGTAGTATTTGTTTCTAAACGCTGTTGTAACATATCAACACCCTTGCCATTCGCATTACCTCTTCTTATTAACAATTTGATATTTATTGGATAAATCTTTGCTTAGATAATTAGATATTCTACATGTTTCATAGATATTGTTGACTCTTCATAGATCTTGTTTTATTTGAATATTGATTTTCTTCTTCACCTGGTAAGCAACTTATATACATAAGCCACCCAAAGACATTGTGACAGATTCCTATACTACTTAATGAAGTTCTCATGAAATTGACTTTTAATGCTCTGTATTTTTTATATGTTTTTTATAAAATGTCTTAGGTTTTCTCATTTTTTTATTATTATGGGACTTAATATCCATAATGGTCATCAAATAGTTTCACCTAGATAAGTAATAGCGTCATAGATAAGTACTAGGCTAGCTGCCCTTGAGGGCCACTTTAATCCTAGTCAGTTTTTCTTTTGGTGCTCAAACTTACCTATCCCATTTTGTGTTAGAGTGGTCTTACCCATCCCATGCTTGATAATTATATATTATCCCTTATGAGAATACCTGGGGTCATATAACAGATAATTTGAAGGGACCCATGCATGAAATAAAGCATTTAAGAGCTGTTCTGTCCATTAGTAGTACAGGGGACATTCTAAGGCAGAATAGCAACTGCCTCATGTACACAGACAACCCTCTCCTCTTACCTCCCAAGACTCGTGAGAGATACGCTTATATATCCAAATTGGAAGCCATGCACTCTCATGCCATGACCGGAATGGCTGGTCAAGAGGAGAAGGTCAATACCCATGCCACATGCAACACATAGCCCTCCAGAACACCCACCATCACAGCTTTCACATAAAAACACAAACTACACATGCACCTTCATGGAGGCTCTCAATAGAAATCTACCCAAACAGCAGAGACCTCCAAGGCAAAAATGCACTTGACCACCACAACACAGCACAAACCACAAGACACATAGCTCACCTACACAGTGTGCCCCTCACCCTAAGTGCCTAAGGCAAAACAGCTTGCCTAATACACTAATCATAGGTGACTCGATAGTGAGGCACACTGATGTCCCACTCACTAGGTTGAATAAGAGGAATGTAACAGTCAGCTGCCTATCAGGTGCCAGAGTCCAACCTATAACACATGCACTCAGGTCACTCCACAACAAGTACATGTATGACTCTGTCATTGTCCAAGTGGGTGTGAATGACCTGAGATGCACCTCCCTGGACTACATGAAAAGAGACATGGAAGAAATCTCGAATTACATATGTAGCCAAGGCAGATATGACCCTAGCTATGAGCAGCATCCTACCGTCACCCAGAATAATACCGCAGTACAAGCAGAAAATGATTGACTTCAACAACTGGCTCAGTTTCTAGTATGATTCTAAAGGGATCCAGTATCTGTCTGTTTGGGATGACATGATTGACAAACCTCAATGCTTTGCCACATATGGCCTGTATCTGCCACCCCTGGGTTTCTGGGTACTGACTAAGGCACTTGCCACTCCTATAATGCCTTTTTTAGGTGATGTTCCAAAGATCAAATTACCACAATAACAGCTATAAATAAATGCAATCTGAGGGTCATGCTGCTCAACACTATAAGTCTAAATCTCAAGATGCACTTGCTCAAAGCACTCCTCAAAATGGAGAACATCAACATTTGTGCTGTAATGGAAACCTGGTTTAAAGCAGCAGAAAGCACCCTGTGCTACCAAGCTATAACTCATTCCACACCTTTCAGCCCCAAAACATGGACCGAAGCTCCAAAGGTGGTGGTGCTTCCATATTCAAAGAGGATATGCACCCCTCCAGACTAGTAGCCCAGCAAAACCATCTGAGATACTTCAGGTGCAGCTAACATTGGGTAAGACAGCAGTTCAGATTGTAGCCTACTATAGGTCCCCAACCATGTCCCAAAACTCTCACTCTACATTCCTAAGTACTCTGGAAACTATTAGGGTCCAACCCAACACTCTCATACTAGGTGACTTCAACTACCCCTCCATCAAATGGGAAAATGACTCATGCACCAATACACTGGCCCAACGCTTCCTGGAATTCATCGGTTCCAATGCCCTGAACCAGCTCATTCTTGCCCCCGCTAGAGGAAGAAACATCCTTGACCTGGTTATTAATAACATGGGCAACTATTGCTCTACACCAATAGTCAATTCCTCCCTGGTTAGATCCGACCACAAACTAATCGCCATGTAAATCCACATCTCACCCACACCCCCTGCAAAGGTAACCACCATGAAAATCTTTCCACAAAGCTGACTTTGGGCTCCTAAAAACAGAGGTGGCAAACTTCACAGCACCCATGTCACTGAAGAATAGATGCATGACTGCTGAATCATTCACCAATGCACTGTACAAACACTTACATAAATGCATGGAACTAGCCATACCCAACAGAACCAAGACGCTCTCCTCCAAAAAAAGGAAGCCAATCTTGTGGTCCCCTGCTATTAATAAACTCTACAACTGAAGGAAGAAACTGTTGCAGAAAATGGTGAAGTGCCAAGACTGGAAAAACGTCCTTATTATCCTCAACAAAAAATTAAGATCCCTCATTAAAACCTCTAAAGCCAGCTATGAAGGCAGAATTGCAGCAGACACTAAAAACAATCACAAAGCCTTCTATAATTATATCAAGAATCTCCATGGCAATACCCAGGTTTGCACTGCGTTACTGCACAATGGTTCCTCCTTTACTGAGCTAACAGATATTGCCAACATACTGTATGACAGATTCAGTGCCAACTTTACCCCCCCCCCCCAAAGAACCAATCACAATACCGAAGGAATGCCAGGCACCCAGCATTACTGCAGCACAGGTTAAAGTTGCATTGTCCAAAGCCAAGAATGCAGCTTCCATGGGACCTTACAATACCCTGGATGTATTCTACATGAACTACAAAGTGAACTGGTACCTCATGTATGTGTCCTGTTCAATCACAGCTTTACCACAGGCTTTGTCCCTACAGAATGGTGCACTGCTACAGTCATCCCTCTCCATAAAGGGGGAGCAACTACAGACCCTGGGAATTATTACCCCATTAGCCTTACAAGTCTGATATGTAAGGCTATGGAGTGCATCATCATGGACCTAATTAGCAAGGATATAGGGAATCCCCAAACTCTAGATCCCACGCAATTTGGTTTTGTGAAAGGGAGATCATGCTTGCTCAACCTGGTTGACTTCTTTGAGTCAGTCATCAGAGCTGTGGATGAGGGCAAGGCAGTTCATACAGCCTACCTTGATCTGGTGAAGGCCTTTGATACCATTCCCCACTCAGGAGTTATTGATAAACTCAACAAACTAGGCATCAACCCCTATATCACTAGGTGAGTTGCAATTCGGCTCACAGATAGAACCCACAGTGTGAAAGTAGCAGACTCCAAGTCAGACTGCCGGCCAGTCATGAGTGGAGTCCCACAGGGACCAGTCCGGGGTCCTCTCCTGTTTGGCAAAAGTCCAGGTCAACACAAAGAGACTCTGGCTGGCCAAGTTTGCAGACAACTGCAAGCGGGGAGCCATTATTAACTCCCCAGGTAATGTAGACATCCTACAGAAAGGCCTCCCTGAGACCAATGATTGGTGTCGAAACCATGGCCTTTAAGGTTAATGCCAATAAATGTGTCGTCATCCCCTTTGGGAAAAACTCAGTTCCCACTAATTACCACATTGATGGGAGATCACTGAACACTGAAGGCATTAGAAGAGATCTGGGGACACAGGTTGACAGCAACCTCTCCTTCGACCACCACATTGCCACTGTGGTCAGAAAGTCCTTCTATGTGTCACATCTCATTACCAAGGGTTTTTCATCCAGGAAGAAAGAGGTCATCATCTCTCTCTACTCTTCTTTCATTAGGCCAATCATCGAGTATAATGCCCCATTTGGCAAGTACCTCACTAGACACATGCAACAGCTGGAAAGGCCACAAAAGTACCTCACAAAGAGGATCCTAGACCTTAAACACATGTCCTACATGGACAGATTCAAGCACTCCAGCTATTCTCTGTCTCATATCATCCACAAACAGGCGATCTCTGCTTGACTTACAAAGCCATGTCAGACCCAGCTCTGTTAGAAATGCTACAACTAAAGAAATCCACATCTCTCCTCACCACACTCTCCAGAGACCTCAACCTCATTACCACAATCAACAGAACATGGTGGAGGGACAGGTTCATAACCCAAAGACTGCCCATGCTCTGGAATAGACTTCCCATACATGTCAAGCAGAGCACCTCACTGGCCCTCTTCAAGAGAAATTTTGATGAGTGGATGGGAAATATAAAGTTCATCCCAGGGATCTCTCCAGTGGTTCTACTTGATAGAGGCCCTGGGAACTAACAATGTGTAGAAAGATGCCAGGGCACTTCTATAGGCTAGACTTGTAAAGGCTCCAGGGCCATTAGCCTAGTACGCACCTATGAACCTATGATGCTGATTGTCAATCCTCAAAAGTATCACAGGAGCATACTCTTTAGCACCAGTAAAGCTGTGAAGGGCTTCATGCCCAAACTTGTCTTTTAGTCAGCTCAGCTCAAGCTGCTTGACAGTTTGGGCATGTGGAAGACGCCCAGAAGTTTTGGAAGCTGGCTGGTGTTATATCCTTGGCAGGATGTAACTCATATAGCCAAAGCTACTGCAGCAGTAATCAGTATGAAGAACATACATTTTTTGTATTATAGTAAGTGTTTTTCTATGAAAAGTGGCCACATACAGGGTATGGTGATTCAAAGACACACTGAATTCAACTAGGGAAGATAGAGAAATTCCATGGCCAACATAGTTTGCTAATGGTGATGAAATGTCATGGCAATGAGCAGCATTATTAAAATGACAGATTGCATGGGTGTCAGTCAGGGAAAACCATATGGTAGAGTGTTTCACAGACATATATGCCACAATAAGATGTGCTAGCTCCAGGTTAATGACAGCAGAAAAACCCTGGAGTTACAGGAGGGTGAATCATGGAAGGATGTACGGAGTAGCCACAGCATTAACTACCTTGTATATGCAATAGGTTGAACATCTCACTGGTAGACACAGTACTGTATGTCATCATCGTTGTTAGGACAGTGCCATCCAGCAGTGCCTAACATTTCATGCCCTTCACAACACTGAAATTGTGGACCGCTAGTATGTGGACAGAATCTCCATGCAGGATCTCGTCAAGATGTGTCACCCTCATTTGCAGGCTACTGATCTGCATGGAGCACCTATCACTATGGATACCAAAGTATGTGGATTTTGAAAATACTAACTATAGGGACCTTTCAGCAACCAGCAGGAGACACAAAAGGAATATGGTAGCGATCTTTATCAAGGGTAGTGCACGAGTTCCTTAATGCCATGTTATGATATGTTGGATATACCGAATAAAGGTGGGTGCAGTATGTTATGGAATTAGCTAAACTGCAGTGGCTAGTTCATAATTATGGGCCAGAATAGAATATACAACTAATTAAAAGAGATGCATGCAAACCTTCACCCTGAATGTGCTCATCCATACAGAGACTGGCCACATTATGCAATAGACCGAGGCTACCCAAGTAACAGAATACAGAGTGCAAAGTGCAGGGCACTTATCTTCATTTCAACAAGTTTATAGGGCCACAGTGTGAAGTGTCATCCACAGTGAATGTGTGGTTTGTTATGCTTGAAACACATTTACTGTTGTGTGTGTCAGATGTGAAGGGGAACCAGGGTGCTCTGGGCAGAGAAAGGGCACTGTCTCTCCATTGCTCTGCATGTGTCCAGAGCTGGGCTTGCAGGCATATGAGTGTGTAACACTGTGGTGAGATTTTACAGACAGGTCCAGGTCACCCACCGGTGAGGTGAGTGCATACCATGCATGTCAACCATTTAGCACAAAAAATCTGGACAAAGCCATAAATAATGAGGGTCAAGGGCACAGAATCATGGACAGGTTTTAATTATTTCATCTTGTAAACTTATAAAGTTACTACAGTAACAGGTGTTGCATTGCCATGCATTTTCTGAAGGATATAAAGGCTGAAACTCAGATCTGTCATTATTTATTGACTTTGATCCTCAATAATTTATTAAAAAGAACCCCAAATGTCACGAGGAACATACCAAAAATATGAGGCAAAAATCTGGACATTCTGTGAAAATCTTGACAGTAGAGAGGTATGCTGCACAGTCATCGTACGTGGGAGCACCCTTTCTTGTGATGGTCTCAGGCAGTATCAAGCCTTTGATTAGAGAAACAAGTGCTGAATTAATATGAGCAATGTTCTGTACTCTGTAACACTGTAGCATGAGTGCCACACCCTCATGGATGTCAAGATCTTACTCATTTACCCAACACAGGATGGTGGGGTGGAAGTGGTAGCAGTACCTATGCCTGACCATTGCCTCAGCCTTTCATGGTGGTCCTCTCAAATGAGACAGAGGAGCAGCACCCACAGGAAAAGTGTCTGGTATGGTGCCTATGTGCACAGGGAGACCTGGTTGCACAAGATACCTATGGAACATGTCCATAATGTCTCATATATGTGATATACACATCTTCAGGTATTTGTGGACATGGATACACTGTAAAACACCCACCATCTCAGCAAGTACTGAGGTATTGTTAGCCTGTACATTTAGGATAGCTGAACATTCGATATGTTGTGGACATTAAGACAGCATGCTTGATGTGCATGGTACCCACTGCATCTATGACTACTGGAATGACATTCACAGCTGTCTTCTCTGTATTCAGTGGAGCTTGCAACAAACAATGGGGACTATATCACAAGGGAGACATCCCTTCCACGTTAGACCTGTCTGTGACTTCTTATGATTTTTTGTCTTCTTGTGTCCTGGGCATGGGTTCTACTGGCACAGAGACAGTGTCCACTCTCTGGAGTGGGGATCTGTACTCATCCCTCATTAGACCCATTATAGAGTACAATGCCCCATTTGGTATGTAGCTCTCAAGACATCTGCAACAACTGGAAAGGTTGCAGAAATACCTCACTAAAAGAATCACAGGCCTAAAGTAGATGCCCTACGCTGACCGCCTTAAAAAACTCCAGCTATACTATGTCACATATCGTCTACTCAGAGGCGATCTCTGCTTAACATACAAGGCCATGTCAAACCCAGAGCTGTTGGACATGCTACACTTAAAGAAATCCCAATCCCTCAGAGCCACATGTTCCAGGGATCTAAACCTTGTCATCACAATAAACAAAACATGCTGGAGGGATAGGTTCCTGACCCAAAGACACCCCAGACTCTGGAATAGACTGCCCATACATGTCAAGCAAAGTGCTTTTTTGGCCCTCTTCAAAAGGAACTTTGACGATTGGATGGGAGAAAGGAAAATCACCCCAGGGATCACGTCATTCGCCTTGCTAGACAGGGGTCCAGGGAAGTAAATAGTGTGGGAAGAAATAGCCAGGGAATTATTATGGCAAGGCTTGTATAGGCCCTATGGCTGATAGCCTAGTACCAACCTATGAACCTATGAACTCCCTTACCAGCCTCAGTAAGAAGCTGAGATCCCTAATAAAATCCTCCAAAGCTAGTTACAAAAATAAAATTGCCAAAGATTCCAAAGACAACCACAAGGCATTCTATAGTTATGTCAAGAATCTAAATGACAATGCACAGGTTTGCTGTGAGCTACAACAAAATGGCATTAAATATACTGATCCCAAGGATATTGCCAATATCCTGGCAGATTGATTCAGTGCCAAATTTACCCCCCTCTCACTCCCTAAAGGGACCATCTCAATACCAAAAGATTGCCAAATTTCAGTAATCATGGCCACACAGGTAGAAACCACACTCTCCAAAGCTAAGAATACAGCATCCATGGGACCAGACGACATCCTGGGCTGTGTACTACATGAACTATAAAATGAACTGGCACCTCAGCTAAGTGTCATGTTTAATCATAGCCTCACCTCAGGTTTTGTGCCCACTGAGTAGTGCACAGCTGCAGTTATCCCACTCCACAAAGGGGGATCCACCTTGGATCCTGGGAACTACTGTCCCATCAGTCTGATGAGCCTGACCTGCAAGGGCATGGAATGCATTATCATGGAACTTATAAAAAAATACATTGGCTACCTTCAAACATTGGACCCCACCCAGTTTGGGTTTGAGAAGGGCCAATCTTGTCTCCTGAACCTGATTGACTTCTTTGAATCAGTCTCCAGAGCTGTGGACGAGGGTAAGGCAGTCCACACATCCTATCTAGACCTTGCCAAGGCCTTTGACACCATCCCCCACTTTGGAGTCATAGATAAACTTACTAAGCTGGACATAAATCCAAACATCACTCGATGGGTTGCCAACTGGCTTACTGACAGAACCCAGTCTGTAAAAGTAGCCGACTCCAAATCCAGCTCCAGACAAGTGACAAGTGGAGTACCTCAGGTTTCAGTCCTGGGACCGCTCTTGTTTGACATCTAATTCTTTGAATTATAGGCCAACACTAAGGGACTCTGACTAACAAAGTTTGCAGATGACTGCAAACTGGGAGCCATTATTGAATCCCCAAATGATGTGGATATTCTATAAAAGGACCTTACAGAAACAGATGCTTGGTGCCAGAGCCATGGGCTCAAGCTTAATGCCAAGAAATGTATAGTTATCCCCTTTGGGAAAAAAACATGTACCCATGAATTACCACATAGGTGGCAGAACACGAAACACTGAAAGTGTGATGAGAAACTTAGGGACACAGGTGGACAGTGGTCTCACCTTCGATAACCACATTGAGACAACAGTCAGGAAATCCTTCTATGTGGCACACCTCATCACTAAGGGCTTTTCGTCCAGAAAAAAGGTAGTCATTGTCCCACTGTACTCATCCCTCATTAAATCCATTATAGAGTACAATGCCCCATTTAGTATGTACCTCACAAGACAACTGCAACAGTTGGAAAGGCCGCAGAAACAGGCCTAAAGCAGATGCCATATGCTGACCATCTAAAAAAATCCAGCTATACTCTGTGGTATATCGTCTACTTAGAGGTGATCTCTGCTTAACATACAAGGCCATGTCAAACTCTGAGCTTTTGGACATGCTCCATTTAAAGAAATCCCAGTCCCACAGAGCCACACGCTCCAGGGATCTAAATCTTGTCATTACAATAAACAATACATGCTGGAAGGATAGGTTCCTGACTCAGAGACTCCCCATACTCTGGAATAGACTGCCCATACATGTCAAGCAGAGCACCTCATTGGTCCTCTTCAAAAGGAACCTTGATGATTGGATGGGAGATAGTTGCCCTGCTAGACAGGGGTCCAGGAAAGTAAATATTATGGGAAGAAATAGCCAGGGAATTGTTATAGCTAAGCTTGTATAGGCCCTAGGGCTGATAGCCTAGTACAAAACTATGAACCTATATTGCCTGTACCAAATATTGATGTGTGACCTCTGGCCATGCCAACGTTTGGCTACCATTATTGTCAGAGTCTAAGTCATCTCCAACAATAAGAAACTGTATATCTTCAATGAAGAAGCCTAATAAAATATCTCTGTGAATATGCCATTGAAAATGCAGCAATAAATAAGACCTTTCACCATTTTCATTCATCGCAGTGAATGAATGAATGAATGAATGAATGGATGAATGAATGAATATGTGGAAAGACTTAACAAGAGCTATCGCCAGTAGTATTGCAGGTTTTCTTCTCTGAAGCCCAGATGTTCCTATAAAGAGATGTGACACCTGATTTAATCTGCACTAAATAACAAAGGTAACCAGTATATAGCTACATATTCATATAAAGATATACACACTTGCAGCATCCATGTGTTAGTGACAGTGGATAATATTCTAAAAAGCACACCATTGACAGCTTAGGGCGATTACCACTGATGGATATTGTGACTTCATATATAGAGAAATGCAGTTTGTACAGCTATAGCAGAACCTATTTATAAGGCAGATTTATTTCACTGACAAAGTAGATGCCTCCTTAAGTAGGATGAAGCCATGTGCTTCAGCTGTGCAGTATGTCAAGCAGGTGCACAGATATGTATATCTGTTGCATCTCAGTGTGTTGATGCAGAATGCGCTGTCCTTATCTTTTTGATTGGTGGAAAACACAACAATCTGTAATGTAGCTAGCATCAGGCAGCCAGAGTACATACAAATAATCCCATATGACTGCTGTCCACCTGTGCTCCATCTTTGAGTATCTAGCATTACTATGTACTTGAAAGTGTTCTTCCTCCCTCTTCCCATCCAAAAAATTGCTACAAACACTGGCAGAATAGCAGAGTCAGATCATGGTGAAATGGAGCCCTAGGCAAGGCAATAGACCACCTCCCCCAGAGCGATTTCAGTGTTCTTTTACCTGGCTGTCTCTAACCAATTACCATAATCAATGTTCAAACCAGTCAGTGTGTGCATACTATGCTCTTCTTTACATTTACAATGATTACAGAGATGTGGATTTAAAAAAAATATTATTTCAAAGTTTTTTGCACAAACACTGATGGCCATTTGCTAAACAAAACAAATGTCTCACACTGAAAACAGACTTAGCATGAACAACAGTAAATTTCTCTTCCCTGAAGCTCACATTCATTGAAAATGGCTAGTGATGGATTAAGTATACCATGGGCCCCAGACTGTTTTTAAACTGTGGACTACCTGCATACATTTTTAGACAATGTATGTGTTCTGTTGTTTTAAACAGTTTTTCCAGTAAGCAATAAAACAAAATGTATGACCCGACAATGACAGAAGTACCCATTTCAAAACATTTTAGCCATAAAAGGCCATTCAAACTACTGTGATTATAATCCATCAATATCTGTACTCAGCAATTCAGCCACTTTATCAACTTCTTACAAATCATGTTAGATTATGATAACAATAGCCACAATAAAGTATTTCAGTTTGCCTTACACAAATGCATACTAGTCCTGCAAAGACAGTCTGATAACTTTTTAACTTTATCAGCCCAGCAATGTCAGGCATTTATATCCACAGCAAACCCCTAAACCTGGGAATTATAGGTACATTGTTGCCTACATCCTTAACAGATGTCTATGTTAAAAAAATAAAAATAACCAAAATCACATAATTTAAATTTGCTTCACACAAACAAACAGTAGCCAAAGTATTCCAACTTAATTCAGAAACACACACATGCACACACACACACACACACACACACACACACACACACACACACACACACACTATAGTCCAGAAAAGCCATATTACAGACCGTTTAAAAATGACCAGATGATAAGAGCATACTATGCTTTAATCCACAGATAGCCCCCACCCTCGCCAGCAGTTATAACCATTCTGTTCACTGTGTATACCCATTATTGTTATGAAGAAAAAAAAGTGTATGTTATATGTAAGGGATGAACTAAAATAAATTGTATAAAGATCTGTAGCATCATACCATAAGATCCAGCTATGTTTAGCACAGTTTAAATCAAAGAGTATTTGCAACAGCCTAATAAATACTAAGCTGATAATATACAATGTAGATCATAGTATAAAATGTGTGCTTATATCTTTAAGAAGCGTGCAAGGCTGTACATGCATGTATATAACCCGCACACATGCAAACCCCTAGTGCCATTTTGAAGGAGCAGCCAGGGAGTGAGCGTGCATGATCATAGTCACTCATTGTGTATAAGTTACTTAAGTTACAGTCAATAGTCAACAATAGTAATGCGTTTGTATGAAATAAAAACTGCTTAAACAGAAGCCATGAAGATTTGTTTATTTGTGTTCTAACTCAAAAGTGACATGGTGTCATAACTGGAATGGAAGAGAGAAGAATATTCGGAGCCATGAGTTGCAAAGATGACAATGAATGTAAAACCAAGAAAAAAGTGCACAAACATAGCTATAAAGAATTTAAGGTAATGAGAAATAACAAAAATTATTTATTCGATGTGACAGACAATAAAGGGACATTACAAGGGCAAAAACATCATTATCAGGCAAGCAGAAAGTACGAAAGGTTTGTTAAATAAAGAAAATGTTTAAGATAAAAATGCTCAATGAAACGATTAACTGTAAAGCAAAATGAGTTTGTTTAAAGCAGAACGAGTGTGTTTAAGGCAAAGCTGGGCTTGTTTAGAGTGAAACGAGCACAATAAAGGTACATTGGGCATGAAAAGGGCTTAAACAAGCAAAACAATTACAATAAGAAAAGAAAAGGGCATATTAAGTAAAAAAGCAAGGTGCTATGCTTTGACTGTATTACATGAAATAGTTGCACTTTGCACACAATGAACTCCTCAAAATACATGCACAGTAATAAGCACACACTGTAAGCAGTTTTACACACTCTGAGATACTCTGAATAACTCTAGTTACGTCCTTGATACAATATGAAGTCATAGTTATGCCCAAATACAGCACTTTGCCAAAACACATAGGGCCGGATTTACGAAAGCTTGCACAGAGAGCAAGAAGAGTGTAGGACCTCACGGCGGCAATGTGTCTGCCGTGCGATCCAGGTACAGCCGGCAGGAGCGTGCACGAGAGCTGCTAAAGCTACTCTTGCACGGACAGCATCATGGCATGCAAATTACCTCATTTGCTACTGAAAACTATGCAAATGAGGTAAATTTGCAATCCAGGAAACACTAACCTGTCCGTGGAAGATTAGTGTTATCTGCAGAAATGTACTCCATTGGTAATGGAGTACCATTCTACAAATAGCTAAACGGAGCTATGACAGCTCCAAATAAAGGATGCATACAGTTGAGGAAGCATGCCAATGGCCAAATATAAGCCCATTGGCATTTATAAATGTTTACAATTATTAAAATCTAACATTTTTCCCCCGATCTCTGATGTTTAAGCATAGCGCAGCACTGCGCAAACATGTGGCGCTTTAAAAAACAAGAAAATAATTTAAAAATAGCCAAAAATAGGCATTTTTGCTAAAAAGCTTATCCTGCCATGCAGATGAATGGCAGGCTGAAGAAAACACGGCCACTGAGTAGTGGTTGCTAAGGGGGGAAGCTCAGTGTGAGAGATGTAACCATTCATTAGTACCCAAATTGTTATGGTATGTGTCATGCTACACAATATGATCCTGCGGAAACAGCTGCAGCAGGAACAGCATGGGGCAGGGCCAAACAGCCCCTCACCATTGCCAAGGCCTGCACAGGCACAGCGTGACTTCGAGGAAGAACAACCTGAGCCTGCCCCAGTAGGCAGAAGGAGGCATGCCCAGTATGCCCTGGCCTTGGCAAAGATGCAACGCATAGCACATACACTGACGCAGTAGGAACCCTGGAAATTACACCTCTCTCTGACTCACACATACAGTAAAAGGGATGCCTAACTTGACACTACCTGTTTTCAAACATGTATAGGGAGTGTACTATGTGCATCCAACATAGGCAGCCCTGCAGCACCACCAGAGGCATAAGTGCCCTATTCTATGAAATATAAAGCACTGCTAAGCACATTTTACCAGTATTGAGCATATTTAAAAACAATTGCGTGCAGCTGCGCACCGCGCTAACCAGAGCAATGTCGGGCAACGTCAGGCAAAGTTGGGCAATGCTGGGCAAAGTCGAGCAAAGTTGGGTAAACACACTCACACCTGCTTTACTGTTCCTTAACCAGTCAGGTCTGCCCAGCAGGAAAATAAAAAGCAGTGACAGGGCTTAAACTCAGGATACTGTGCACTATAGTCACAGTACTGAACCACTAAGCCATGACAGCATTTCACTGGCACAGACACAACTTAAGTCACTCACACATATCAGTTGGGGGGGTCACATACCTAACAGTCACAGCCAGCAGGACAATTGTAGACAAACACAAACACAAACAAATGCTGTATCATGTCCTCTGAAGAGAATTTATGAGTAACCTCTCCCCAGGCCTATGCAGACAGATAACAGCAGGCCAGGCAGTGTGATGTGGGTTGGGTAGGCTATGAAGTCACAAACTAATATGCATGTAATTGGAAGCTAAGGTCTGTAGTACAGTGGTATGCCTCAAGCCAGTACGATAGGCAACCCTACAGACTGAAATGGAGTACCTGACATAGCAGTGCAGGCCTAGCAAATGTGTATAAGTGTCAGGTGTACCCCTCATCCTATGTACACCCACAGTAACAATCAGGTGTGCCCCCCAGGTAGAAATGTACAAATAATAGCTGTCCCCCCTGTATGTAGAAATGTTGATAAGTCTATGCAAATTGACTCATGGAAGCCCTGCAGGCACAGCGTGCTTCCTGTCGATGTACAACACAGCGGTGAGCCCTGAATTAAAAACCAACTTGATTTTTCACACACATATAGTATATATGCCCATAGTGGGCATGCTCAGACACTTAAACAAATTTAGCAAATTTCAGTCAGCAACATACTGAAAGGTCATACTGGGCATGCTCACACACTTAAACAAACGAAACAAATGTCAGTCAACAACATACTGAAAGGTCATACTGAGCATGCTCACACAGGCCATGTCTGAGTACAGCAGTGGGCCACACATATCTGGCAGTTGCAGTTCTTACTCCAGACACTTGTCACTATTCACCAATCCTGCCTTGTGCACACAGTGATATGAAAACAGACCCATATAATATATTGGACCCGTGACATAATCAAACTATGTACTACAAGTACTGAAGTTGTTCAAAGAAAGTGAAAATCCAAAGAAGATCAATAAGTCTCCGATCAGTATCATCAAGAAACAATGAGAACTCCTAACATTATCCAAGCCATGTTCTGGCAAAAATATTGCCAAAGAGTCCATAGAGAATGATGAAGCTTTCTTTTGCTATGTCATAAATATCAATGTAAACTCATATATAAAGAATAGTAATGTCACAATGGAAAGACCAGGCAGGAAAACACAGTCTCTGAATCCTTCAGTAAAAAATAATAGAACGTAGTATTTATTGCAGCAAATAACAGATAAGCACTTTCGCAATCAAGCTTCATCAGACCTAAAGGGCTAGGGTATAGGTAGGCTGTGTGGAGCTCATTTCAATCATCTGTAGCCTGGGTAATTGTCTCAAAGAAATACACCCAGTTCAGGAGGAGTGATCTGCATTTGACAAAGCCAAACTGGGTGTGCTCAACTGTGTGAAGGTTCCCAATGTCTTTATTGTTGACTTTCATTATGATTGGCTCCATTGCCTTGCAGGTCAAACTTGTCAGGCTCATAGAGCGTGAATGCCAAGGATCTTTTGTGGCCCCACCCCTGTGGAGTGGGAAGAACATTGCTGTGCAACATTCTATGGGTGCATATCCTGTAGGGAGGATGCAGAGAGAGGTGTAGGTATCCTTGATGAATATGGATACATCCCCACCCTATGTGCTATGATCCAGGTTCTGATGCTGGAAGGTATGGAATGAGTAGTATCCTGGTAGTGCTGGTGTGCTGTCTGGAGCCTTGAACTAGGTTTCTGTTACTGCATAGATATCAATATTCTCCATGCTGAGAAGTGCCTCGAGTGTGTGCATTTGGAGGCTGAGACTTCTGGCAATGAGTAGCATTTAGCTCACTTTGTGGTTATTTGTGTTGGTTACAGTGTTTGGTTTGCCCTGAGTGACTGGTGTTCCACACCTGAAGTCAACGCCTCATTGGTGTGATCTGACCACAAGCTAATTACCTTACATATCCACATTCTGCTCCCACCCCCCAATAAGGAATCCATGTTAAAAATTTCTCCAAAGCCAACTTCATGCTTCTTAAGACAGAAGTGGTGAACGTCAGAACACCCATGCAGATGGACAATATAGTTACAACTACTGAATCCTACACAATTGCACTTTATAAGCACTTACATGAGCGCATGGATCATGCTATCCCAAAGAGAACCAAGATGCTATCCTCCAAGAAAAGGAAGCCAATCTGGTGGTCCCCTGCCATAAACAAACTGCACAACAGAAGGAAGAAACTGTTGCAAAAGAGGGTAAAATCCTATGCGTGGAGGAGCTCCCTGGTCAGCCTCAGCAAGAAGCTGCGATCCCTGATAAAATCCTCCAAAGCTAGTTACAAAAACAAAATCACCACTGATTCTAAAGACAACCACAAAGCATTCTATAGCTATGTCAAGAATCTCAATGGCAACACTCAGATCTGCTCTGAGTTACAGCACAAAGGAACTAAATATACAGACCCAACTGATATTGCCAACATCCTGGCAGATAGGATCAGTGCTAACTTTACCCCACTCTCACACATGAAAGAGCCCATCTCTATACAGGAAGAATGCAAAGTTGCTGTCATCACGGCTGCACAGGTAAAAACCACTCCCCAAAACCAGGAACACAGCATCCATGGGACCAGATAACATCCCAGGCTGCGTTCTACATGAACTACAGAATGAACTGGCACCACTCCTAAGTACCATGTTCAGTCATAGCCTCACCTCAGGCTTTGTGCCTGCTGAATGGCGCACAGCGATGGTTATCCCACTACACAAGGGGGGAGAGCCACCACGGACCCTGGAAACTAGCACCCTATTAGCCTGATGAGCCTGGTCTGCAAGGCCATGGAACGTAACATCATGGAACTTATAAACAAAGACACTGATAATCTCCAAACTCTGGACCACAACCAGTTCGGGTTTGTAAAAGGCAGATCATGTCTCCTAAACCTGATAGACTTCTTTGAAGCAGTCACCAAAGCCGTAGACAAAGGTAAGATGGTTCACACAGCCTATCTAGATCTTGTCAAGGCTTTTAACACCATCCACCACTTTGGAATTATAGATAAACTCACTAAACTAAGTATAAATCCCTATGTCACAAGATGGGTTGCCAACTGGCTCACTGACAGAACCCACACTGTGAAAGTAGCAGACTCCAAATCCGACTTCAGACCAGTGACAAGTGGAGTACCACAGCGTTCAGTCCTGTGTCCTGTCCTGTTTGGTATCTACTTCCCTGATGTACAGGCTAACACAGAAGGTCTTTGGCTAATGAAGTTCCCAGATGACTGCAAACTAGGAGCCATAATCAAAACTACTAACGATGTGGACATCCTACAAAAGGGCCTCACTGATATATATGCCTGGTGCCAAAGTCATGGCCTCAAGCTCAATGCCAAAAAGTGCATTGTCATCCCCTTTGGTAAAAACTCTGTACCCATGAACTACAACATAGGTGGCAGTATACTTAACACTGAAAGTGTGATAAGAGACCTTGGGACACAGGTGGACAGTAGTCTCTCCTTTGATAATCTCTCCTTTGATAATCACATCACCACAGTAGTCAGGAAATCCTTCTACATGGCACACCTCATCACAAAAGTTTTCTCATGCAGAAAAAAGAGGTCATTGTTCCGCTCTACTCATCACTCATTAGATCCATTATAGAGTACAATGCCCCTTTTGGTATGTACCTCACAAGACATCTACAACAACTGGAAAGCCCACAAAAATACCTCACAAAGAGGATTAGCGGCCTCAAATACATGCCCTACACAGACTGTCTCAAAACACTCCAGCTTTACTCTGTCGTATATCGCCTACTCAGAGGTGATCTCTGCCTAACATACAAAGCAATGTCAAACACAGAGCTATTGGACATGCTCCACTTAAAGAAATCCCAGTCCCTCCGAGCTTTGGCCCCAAAACCCGGTCCAAAATACAAAAGGAGGGGGGTGTATCCATTTTCATAAAGGATACCCACACCTCCAGGTTAGTGGCACAGCACGAGGCCTCGGAGACCATCCAAGTGCAACTAACAGTGGGCAAAGCTGCTTATCAGATTGTAGCCTGCTACAGATTACCTACCTTGTCTCAGGACCCTTACTCAGCATTCCTGAGAACACTGGAAAATATAAAGGTCCTACCAAACACCATGATATTAGGAGATTTCAACTACCCAAACACTGACTGGGAGAATTACTCAAGTACAAACTCCTTTGCCCAATGCTTCAGTTTATAAACTCAAATGCCCTGGAACAGCTGGTCACCACGCCCATTAGAGGTGACAACATACTGGACCTGATCATCACCAACATGGGGGATCAGTGTTCCACACCAGAGGTTAACCCCTCGCTGGTAAGATCATATCATAAAGTCATCACATTGGACATCCACATTCCGACCCCACCCCCAGTCAAGGAAACCACTGTGAAAAACTTTTCAAAAGCAAACTTCACACTTCTCAAGACTGAAGTGGAAGGTTTCAAAGCCCCCTTGCTACAGGACAATGCTATCCAATCCACAGAATCCTTTACAAGTGCATTCTATGAGCATCTACAGGGATGCATGGATCGAGCCATCCCAAGTAAAACCAAGACTCACTCCTCCAAAAAGAAGAAACCAGTCTGGTGGTCCTTGGCCATAAATAAGCTATACAACAGAAGGAGGAAATTACTGCATGATAGAGCAAAATTCCAAAAAGGAAAGGCATCACTGATCATGATTAGGAAGAAACTATGATCGCTCATAAAATCATCCAAGGCCAGTTTCTAAAGAAAAATTGCCAAGGAATCTAAAGATAACCACAAAGCCTTCTTTAGCTATATCAAACATTTAGGTGACAACTCTCAGATATGCTCTGAGCTACTGCAAAATGGCAAAAAATACACTGAACCAACTGACATTGCCAACATCCTGGTGGACAAGTTCAGTGCAAACTTCACTCCCCCCCTCACCCCCAATAGGGTCCTTGTCCATCCCAGAAGAATGCAGAGCCCCAGACATAATGGACATGCAGGTAAAAACAGCCCTCTCCAAAGCTAAGAACACAGCATCAATGGGACCGGATGGTGTCCCAGGCTGTGTCATAGATGAGCTCCAAAAGGAACTAAACCCTCACCTAAATTCACTGTTCAGACTCAGCCTTACCACAGGCTATGTACCCAAAGAATGGCGTACAGTAACAGTCATCCCACTTCCACAAAGGTGGTGCCAAAACAGAACCTTGGAACTATCGCCCTATAAGCCTGACCAGCCTGGTCTGCAAAGCTATGGAGCGAATTATCATGGAACTCATAAACAGAGACATTAGGAACCTCCAGACACTGGACCCTACCCAATTCGGCTTTGTTAAAGGCAGATCCTGCCTCCTAAACCTAGTTGACTTGTTTGAAACAGTTACCGAGGCCACAGATGAAGGGAAGGTAGTCCACACAGACTACCTGGACCTCACTAAGGCCTTCGACACCATTCCCCACTCTGGCATCATAGACAAGCTTACCAGCTTGAACATTAACCCCTATGTCATGAGATGGGTGACCAACTGGCTCACGGATAGAACACACATGGTCAGGGTTGCGGGTGCCATGTCCGACTCTAAACCAGTCACAAGTGGCATCGACAGAGCTCAGTCCTGGGACACCTCCTGTTCGGCATATACTTCTCTGAGGTACAGGCAAGCACATGAGGACTATGGCTGACCATGTTCACAGATGACTGCAAACTGGGGGCCATAATCGACTCTCTGGCTGACATAGACATCCTCCAGAAGGGTCTTACAGAGACAGATACCTGGTGTCAAAACCATGGCCTCAAGCTGAATGCCAAAAAATGCATAGTTATCCCCTTTGGAAAAAACAAAGTGCCCACGAATCACCACATAGGTGGTAATCCACTAGGTACAGAAAATGTAATTAGGGACCTGGGGACCCAGGTAGATAGTAACCTCTCCTTTGATAATCACATTGCTAAAGTGGTTAGAAATTCCTTCTATGTAGCCCACCTAATCATGAAAGGGTTCACCTCTAGATCAAGAGAGGTCATTGTGCCCCTCTACTCATCAATCATTAGGCCCATAATAGAGTACAATGCCCCCATTTGGTATGTACCTTAATCGGCACATGCAACAGCTGGTAAGACCACAGAAGTACCTCACCAAGAGGATCATGGGCCTCAAAGAGATGCCCTATGCAGCTCAACTAAAGAAACTCCAACTCTACTCGGTTGCTTACTGCCTGCTCAGAGGTGATCTATGCCTGACGTATAAGGCCATGCCTAACCTGGAATTAATGGACATGCTCCACCTCAAGAAAACCAAATCTCTTAGAGCCACATGCTCCAGTGAATTGAACCTCAGCACAACAATAAACAGTACGTGCTGGAGGGTAGATTCCTGTCCCAGAGACTTCCCTTGTTCTGGTATAGAATCCCAGTTTATGTTAGACAGAGCCCCTCGCTGACTCTCTTCAACAGGAATCTTGACGAGTGGATGGGAAATTGTAAATTTACCCCTGGGATCACTTCAGTGGCCCTGCTAGACAGAGGCCCAGGAAACTAATTTAAAAAGGAGGCAAAAGCCAACACATTCTGGCTATGCTTATAAATGCCCTTGGGCAGATAGCCTAGTACCTACCTATGAACCTATGAACCTACACGCTCTAGGGACCTAAACCTTGTAACCACAATAAACAGAACATGCCGGAGGGATAGATTCCTGTCCCAGAGACTTCCCATACTCTGGAATAAACTACCTATCTATATCAAACAAAAGAGCCTCATTAGCACTCTTCAAGAAAAATCTTGATGATTGGATGGGAAATAGGAAATTCACCCTGGGGATCACTTCTGTGTCTCTGCTTGATAGTGGTGCAGGAAAATAAATGTCTTGGGTGGCAAAAGCCAGGGTAGATTTTTGGCTGGGCTTGTATAGACCCCAGGGCCGATAGCCTAGTACCTATCTATGAACCTTTGAGCCTTGCCTAAAAAATGTACTATGGGGAAAGCAAGAGCCTTGGCCAGTATTCAGAAGCATAGGGGCAACAGGTGCAAACCATCTGTAGCGAAGCAACGAGGCTTGTCTATCATGTCATCACAGGCAGACAGAGACTGGATCCCCTTTGAATGACACCAGAAGCTCAGCCAGTTGTTGAAGTTTATCGACTTTCTGTTATATTGCAGTATCATGTAGGTGAAGGTAAGATGCTACTCAAGGTCAGGGTCATACCAGTCTGGGCTACATGATCATAGAGCTAATATATATCTCTTGTCATGTTGTCCTGGGAGGTATGTCTCAGATCATTCACACTGACATGTACAAAGATCACGTCATATATGTACCTGTTCTGGAGTGATGTAAGTGCTTGTGTTATGTGGTGGATCATAGCACCTGACAGACAACTGACAGTAACCTTCCCCTTGTCCAGCCGAGTGAGTGGAACATCCGTGTGCCTGACTATGACATCACCTATTACTAGCGTGTTGGGTATGTTGTTTTTTAGGGCCTGTTGTGAGGCACACTGCTTTGGTGTATTATGTGTTTTTTGGCATGTGCTTGGAGGTGCATGTTGCTTGCTTGTCTGCTTAGGAGGACACTTTCTCTTTTTCAGATTAATATTTGTATTCTCCGAGTATAGTAATGTGCATTTATGTGTGTGTTTTGCTGGTGCTTATATTGTAGGTCTATGTGAGACAGTTGTTGTTGTGGTTGTATGACCCTACTCCTCCTGACTGTATTGTCCAGTATTGGGTTGACAGAGTTTAGCCACTGGTTTGACCCTGTGTGTGCCAGCATGTAGTGCATCAACCCACATATGATATGGGTCATGGCCTATGCATACAATACACTCACAATACACCTAGTATGATAAGCCTGCTGAGGTTAGCAAATGTGAAAAAAACCTTTGGGCAAACTGTCAACAAGTAATGTCTGTATTGCACACTGTAACTCCATATTGCTTGCTGAAGTGTAAAGACGTACTTAGTTTGGATTAAGAACACCACACTTGCAAATTGTGTGTGTGTGTGTGTGTGTGTGTGTGTGTGTGTGGGTGTGTGTGTGTGTGTGTGTGTGTGTGTGTGTGTCCCTGGGGAAAGAGCAACCTTTTTGGAGACTACTCACACCCCTTAAAAGTGGTATACTCATCTTTGTCAAGTCTGATGATGTCACCATCCTACAAAAATACCTGTGGAAAGATGAAATCCCAGTAATGCATATAGCGCAGCGTGTAAATGTGTACTGCTTTCATATCATAATCTAGTTTGGTAGGGGTTTGAATTCTGCACTTGCCAACTGTGTGTGTGTGTGTGTGTGTGTGTGTGTGTGTGTGTGTGTGTGTGTGTGTGTGTGTGTGTGTGTGTGTGTCTCCCTGGAGGAGGAGCAACCTTTTTGGAAAATACTCACACCCATTAAAAGTGGTATACTCATCCTTGACAAGTCTGATGATGTCACCATCCTACAAATATACCTGCGGAAATGTGAAATCCCAGTAATGTGTATATTGCGTCGTGTAAATGCATACTGCTGTAGTATCATGATGTAGTTAGGAAGGAGTTTAAATCTCACCCTTGCTGACAGTGTGTGTGTGTTCCAGGTGTGTGACACTGTTGGTCAATGTGGAGTGGGTTTTGATTTTTCTAGTGTATGACATATCACAATGACAACTGTATGTGCATTACACATGTAAGGTAGCTGTGGGGCAAATACATATACATACATGTGACCTCAATTATTTCATAGGTGGGTACTCTGCTTTTTCCATGAATGCATCTGTTATCTTTACCAGAGTGTGCTGGTGCTTTCCAGACCTTAGGTCACTTCTGTATGCTTGTGACAAGCTTAGCCACTGCAGTGATCCCTGGGCTACATCTTCTGTTTCACATCCACTCATCACGGTTTCTGTTGAAGAGTGTGAGTGAGGGTTTATGTTTGAGGTATATTTGAAACCTGTTCCAAAGCAAGCAAGGTCTGGCAAAGATGACTAATCATTATAGGTGTGCAACAACCTCTGTGGATCTGCATGCAAACCCTTTATTATTTATGTGCTCCACAGAGGGATTTCCAAAACCCTTTGGTAATGTGATTATCAAAGGAGAGATGACTAAACACATGGCTCTGTGTATACATTAGTACATGTTACACATTTTGGGGCCTACTACCTATGTGGTACTCTGGGGATACTTTGTTTTCTAAAAGTGGATAACTATGCTTTCTTTGGCTTATAGCTTTACAGTATGAGTTTGACACCAGGTAACTGTCTCTATGATACCCTTTTGGAGGATGTGTGTGTCATCTGGAGAATAAAGTATAGCCGCAGAGTATGCATTTTCATCAAACATGGGCAGACATATCCCTACTGTGTTTGCTTGTACCTAAGAAAGCTATATGCCAAACAGGAGTGGTCCCAGGACTGAGTGCATGTGAATACCACTTGTTACTGGCATAGAATAGTACATGGAGGCTGCAAATGTTACTGTGTGTCCTACATCTGTGTGTCCGTTGTCAAGCCATCATCTAACAATCGTTTATGGTCAGTCTGTTAAGGTTATGTATAATACCAGAATGTGGGATGGGTATGAATTGCTGGTGAGCTATAGCTTGGCTGTGTTGACCTCCTCTCCCTCACCTATAGCCTTGTTAACTGACTTGAAGTCTACTAGGTGTAGGAGCCATGATCTGGCCTTTAGAGTACCTAAGTGGGTATGCTGCAGTGTTTGCAGGTCCATGTCTCTGTTGATGAGTTCCATAATGCTGTGCTCCATAGCCTTCCAGATAACATTTGTCTGGCTTATAGGGCAAGAGTTTCCAGGATCTGTTGTAGTTCTACCCTTAATCAATTTATGTTAACATTTGCACTGGGTGTGATGAGGGTGGACAGGTTTAAGAATAAGTATATTAGAGGGTCAGGCCAGGTTTGAAGGTTAGTAGACCAAGCCAGATAGGCAGGATTAAGTTGGTTTGTACATGTGCTGAGGAGGGATGCAGAGTATATTGTGAAATAGATGCTAAGGATGAAGCCGCCAGGTAACAGGAAAAGAGGAATGCCTAAGATGGGGTTTATGGCTGTGGTGAGAGAGGACATGCAGGTGGATGGTGTGACAGTGCAAGATGCAGAGGGCAGGAAGAAATGGAAACAGATGATCTACTGTGGCTACCCCTAATGGGAGCATCCGAAAGGAGAAGAAGAAGAAGACGTAGTTCAACCCTTGTGGACTGTGGACACCATTACTGTGCGTCATTCCACAAGTATGTAACTTGTATGGAGGCTGCATCTGGACAGAGTGTTTAGGTGAGGGGTGACTTCATATGTCAGCTTGTGTATGACACAGCCAGGGACACTGTCCAGTACCATTGCTACTGTGGTTTGGACTTTGGTAAAGAGATATTTTAACTAGAGTGTCTATGAATCATCAGGTTTTACATTCTTCAGGTCTGGAAATGTGGCCCTTGTGTAATGACAGGGTGGTGAAGTCCGCATTCAAACTGTCTGACAAGGAATTGGTAATGTCAGTCAGATAAGTGTACTTTGTGACCATTTACATTAACTGTGATCTGATCTGAGATTTTCCCTGTAGATTATAAACAACATTAAAGAAAGCTTTAGTGTTGTCTTTGGAATCCATCCCATTTTGTATTTTGAAGCTTGCCTTGTATGTTTATTGAGGGATTGTATTTTCCCAATGATGCTGACCAGAGAGGTTATCCCTTCTTGGTACATAACTCTTTTTTGGTACAACTTCACACCTTCTATTATATATTTAGTTTATGGCAGGGGTCCATGAGACTAATGCACTTTTACTGTATAAGTGAGAATTTCTTGTGTTTGTGATAGCACGGTCCATGCAACCCTGTAGGTGAACAGTGTGCATTACTAAAGGATTATGCAGCTGGGACAGTGTTAACCTTAGTAATGCAAACCAATGATAGATAGCAACAACAGTATCACCCACAGCACAGTGTCAAGCCATGTCATACACACACATGCATACTCAAGTTCCAAAATGTGTGTAGTACAATGCATACTGGCCACCAATAGAAACTATGGAGTGTTAACACTGGCCAATACTTGTCAGGTCACCCTGCCCATGTGTCCAATATGCATGTACATGCAGACAGTGCACCTCCACCATGTTCACAAATGGACATCTGCAAACCTGTGTTGCACACACCCCACACTTACTGTCCACTGTATAACGCATGCTGACACAACTACACACATCAGCCAAGCGGCACATGGGCAAACAAAACACAATTGGAATAAACACTGGTGAAAACAATACAACATTGCTAATTACAGCTTTAATGCATCATGCCTGCTCAGCTACACCTTCAAGGATATCATTACACTTTACTGCTGACAACATGCTACACATCCAACCATTGCTATACTTTATTAAAGTCACCCTGTGCATCAGCACCATGTTAGCCTGTTCCTGCATCAATGTTACAGATGACAGGAGGTGGCACAGGTTTCATCATATGCACAGAGTGTGTTGTTGGTTTGCCAGAGGCCTACACTGAGCCATGCAATCAACATGTGTGTGTGAGTGTATGTGTGAGGGCCATGAGTACTGTTATGGGCTAATGTTGATGTCATGTGTGTGGGTATGTGCTTGCCCTAGGTTTCTGGTTTATGTGTGCGTGTCTGCATGCACACAGTTCCACCATGTGGCTGCCATATATGGGGATTTGTGAGACAGCTACAAACTGTACCTGGCAGGCTTTACAGATCACTGTCTTTGGCCACGTATACGGAACCTGTGCCTGGCAGGGGTGCTACAGACAGTATCAGGTACTAATCCATATTGGGTACTATCTGAAGAGGTTGACATATATCCACTGTATCCAGGTCCCTGCTGGGACTGGCCAGAGCCACGTGCACATGGTCTGCTAGGATGGTCTATGGACAGCCCCCCCCAACATTGCTGGGGCTGGTACTGGCACTCCGGGAGCAGTTATGACTTGCTGGACGTCCATGGCGACCTCCAGCTGCTGATGTTGCTGGCATACATCCACGTCAATGTCTCCATCATCCCGCACTGTCCTGACACATGGACATGACATTGTGGAGGGCATCCAATGTCTCACCCCAACGTCTATCAATGACCTCAGTGTAGTTACATATGGCACCTGCTAGGTCATGGATACTGTCATTTACAGAGGTGTTATGAGCCCTCTGTGCCCTTAGTCCCTGTCTGGTGTACCGCTCCATTTGTGTCTGTGCCTCCATGACAACCTGGAACATGCGTGTGGTAGAAAGAGGTGTGGCACATCTGCCAGGGTCATGATGACCAGCAGTGCTCTGACGAGAACCCCTGGGCATCTGCCTGTGTGGTACTGTTCCAGACATTTGGCTATGGCTGCTGTGCCCTGATACATGTGCCATAGATACTACAATGTCCTGGCCAATGCCAACCATACATTGTCCCTCAGCTAAGGACAATGGTGATGATGGACGTACAGGCAGTATGACTGTGTGCATGGATGGGGTGGAGACTTGTGTACTGTTAATTGGTGGTCCAACAACAGACCCTGACAAACCTGCCTGTGCCTCAACACACCTATCCTCATGATCACTGTCTGTCTCAGTGACATCAGGTTCCCTGCTGTACTGAACCAGCCCCAACTCGGCACCTGTGAGAGGAAAACAGGAAACACACTTTAAGACCTGAACATGACTTCAGACCACATGCGCACATGCACACATGAGCACATGCGCACATTCACACATGTACAGATGTGCACATGCGCACATGCACATATGCGCACATGCACACATGCACACACACAGAAATACACTCCTCCCTAAAGCAGACACACACAGCACCAGCAATCTCAGAACATACACAATAGCAGGTGATGGTGGGGTACAGTATCACAAGCAAAACAGTCATATCACACATGTCAGCATGCAGGACATGTGTTGCTCAACAGCATGCAGTGCAAGTGTAGACAGTCCTTGTTACTAACAGTATACATGGCTTTGATGCATGTGTTTTGTTATTAGGTGATGGGCCTCCCCCTGGAACACAATGCATACATGGACACAACTTTGCTGTGCAGGTATCCATAACCCTGTAATGTACTGTGCACCATAACTCACGGGTGTACATACCATTGCTGGATGTGTATCTGTGTGTCAGATAGGTATCCAATGCTGATTACAGCCTCTGTGTCTTTAGCAAATAATTGTGGACACATTTTTAGCACATGCATGATGAGTATTCACACAACATCATCAGTGGTGCATGGATAATTGATGGAATACCATTCGGCCACATACCCAATGTACAGTACTTATGGTGAGTGTAGATCATATTGTGGACATGCCAGTCTCATCCATGACATGGCATGCTAAAACACAACTGCATATTTAAACACTACACATACCCAATGTGTGTCATATGACCTAGCTACTCAATAGCATCACAAGACATATATGTGTCAGTTGTGCAAATGGTGACTGGTATGCATATTGTTTAGAGGTGCATATGTGTGCACACATGCAACATTAAGGTATATAGCAATGAAAGCTATGTGTAGTACTGTGGTTACAATAACTGGATGTGGTATAGTACCATAAGCCAGCATCATGAAGCATCATGTGGTCACTCAAGGCTACAAATGTTTCCCAAACCAGCACTAATCATGCTGTGCCAGAACTGTACTACCTTGGCTACATTCACCATTCCACAACCACTTGTTACGTGAGTTTGTAAGGAGGCCAATTAGGAGCATTCCCTGACATTAATGTGTAGTGTGTTTCAGAGTGTTTAAATGCCCCATGATAGGCCTCTACCCCTCAGGTATAGTATGTCTAATGTGTGGATGAGATTTTGGATACTGGAGTGTGTCTTTACAGAGGGCTTGGGAATCCTTTATGTGTAGCATGTTAAAATGCTCTGTGTATGATACAGATGTGTATGTTATGTGCATGTTGAGTATCTACTGTGCCTATCCAATGGTCACTACAGTCTAGCCACATTTGTTTGAGATGGTCTGGGTATTGCATGTGTTTGATGCAGCAAATCACATTAGTGAGATGTGCGTGCTCTTGCACCAAACATGCACAGCATGCATTATGGGTAGATGTGTTCATGTGTGCATGGCCTACACCTTAACAATGAAATGCACTTTTTATTTACAATAATAAATGTAGAACACACTCACCAGCATATGTCCGCTGCCTTGATGTCACCCCAGAGGAACCTACATAGAGATGAGACAGTTTGTCATTGTTACTGTGTGTTTGCAATCTTACAGTACAACAACAGTTTACATTCACAGGGCTACAAATTATGTTCCAAATGATCAGTATTGCACAACAACAGGCTACACATCTTTGAACGACACACTCCACATCTAACATATGCATAATCTCCTAATACAGATAACAGTAGTCTACAGATATGCCATGTTACCTGCATGCTCCATTTGTGCTTGCTGGGTAGCTCCAACCTCCATCATCATGTATGTCTGCTGCTGTTGTTGTTGGGCAGGTGCCACCAGGCTCAGGAGCAGCTCCTCCACTCTGGTGAGGGGGGGATGGATATTAACACCACCTCCTGTTGCAAGCTGTTGTCTGAGAACATCAGCAGCGTGCTGACGGACATGTCTGAGAAGATCACTGCAGTGGTGGTGTACCTGCTCATATGTCCAGTTATGCAGGCCTACTTCATTTACCCTGCGGACAACATCTTGCCTCATTGCAGTATGCTCCTGCTGGTCCTGGCTGGTTCGTGAGAACATGAGACGGTAGTGATGAATCATACTGCTAGCAATTATATAATCTTCAGCACTGTAACTGGGGTTCCTGCGATGGGCCATGATACCTGGAAGACATAAATACAAAAATATGTCTGAGCAAGTCATATGGCACACTAAACATTATACAGTACAGATATCACTGAAGTGCCATTTATAGCAACCTATTAGCTAACCAAGAGTGAAACACTGTAACTGCCACTTATCACTACTTGAAAGTGCCTTGCTCACTCTCTATCTAATGAACCATGCTCTGCACAGCAAGAAAATAAAATCACTATATAAGACTATACAAGAGTACCTGGCACACTGTATGCAACACAATGCACCACCTAGCCACAGCAGATATACATCAAGCTGATGTGTAAAGAAATATATCATCCATTACACTCAGTGTAAGGTCCAGTAAATGTATTACTATTATACCACACAACTTGTTAATGGCAAACCCGTGGCCAAAATATGTGCACAATTGGGAATATAGGTCGCATACTGCTGTAGTACACTATGAATGTTGCTAGATATGCAGTTATATGTTTTACCACACATATGTCAAAGGACATGTTACAGACATACCCACACACACATCAGACAGAATTACAGGACACAAAGGTATGACAACCCAGATAAGCTTTCAGTGTGTACTATACAGTATGGTGTGTCAGTACTTACACAACCTTAATCTTGAGAAATGTAATCTGTGATGAATACAGAGACCACACAAAACAGTGGATGCAAGCAATGTGGACATACACCATACTTTGCTGTACAGGCCCAGAGCTTCAAGTAGTACTACATTACTCACAGAATTTGGATTCAACATCGGTACCAATCAATAATCATAGATGTAGTGCTTTAGCCTCCAATGACACACCCTAGTTAAAACCAAGGGACTTACTCACACTGTATGCAATAGCACTTGTTCTGCCTAGCAACAGAATACACAACTTTTGCTAGGATCAAAGCAATGACCCATAATAACATGACATAAACAGTTTCCCACTAAGCTATCCCACAGATACATATCTTTGACGTATTCACAAACATATTGACCATCACAGTCAGTCAACAGTAAAGAGAATCTATTGCAACAAGTAGATGTAGGTGTGTATGAGTATATATATATATATATATATATATATATATATATATATATATATATATACACATACATATACACATCCATTGGTCTACATATACATATATATGTAGGCACATATACATTTCACCTTTCATAGTGAGACTATCAATTATACAAAGGATGTAAGGTGTACAGTAATGTAATAAAATCGCACAGTCTTCAGATAAATGCATTGCAGGTGTTGACAGACCAGGTAGATTTAGCAGGCCTTACTGGCTTCAACATTGCAAACTGAACAAACCACCCACAGTGTTTAAACACCACATGTCATATACCAGCACTGTATGCTGTCTTGTTTGTCACACACTAAAACCTACATACAAATATGTGCATACTAACCTTCACCAACATATATATCTCCACCCTTCACAAACAGTTGCAATATGTCCCCTGCTCTATGCACATATACAGATGTGAATATATATGACACATATATATTTCGCCGTATGTGTGTGACATACACACACAAGGTCCACACTGCTGTAAGTCCCTGGACCTCACAGCTGAACTGTTGGGCCTTGCTGCAACACAAACAGGTGTCACATATGAACACACACACTAACATTGGGGGGGGGGTATGTATGGCTACAGATGCTAGATAAGCATACTAGACTGTTACAGCAGTTGCAAATGCTAAGCTACACTTTAATGTGACTATCATGCATGTGTTGTTCTGTTACACCCATGTTTATATAATGTCAGCGCTAATCCCCCCAACAGCCATTGGCCACACTACTGTACAGAACACAGATAACATGGATCAGATCTTTGACATTTAATGCTGAGTTACACATTTCACAGCTATGTCCCACTGCCCACAGGTACACACAGTATTGTCCATAGCAGTAGTTAAGCAGAACATCTGTGCATAAAGAAGTACTGCTGCCACATATGAATGGTTAACATTATGTAGACTATTCTTCAATAACATCTACTACATGCCAGTAAATACATACGTGTCACATACCTTTCCTTTGTTCGATTTGGTAATATTTCTTTTTTTTTTCCTTTTCTCTGTCTCTCTCTCTCTGTCTCTCTCTCTCTCTCTGTCAGTCTCTGCAATAGAATGATTGAGTTTATTGGCAGAGATTGCAGCCTGTTTTTGTAGGAATTTGCACATGAGCATGTGATGGCCTCTGCACCAGTTAGTGGCCACCATTTGCTAATTGCATGCAGCCTGCTGTGTAGTAATTGCAGTAATCACTGTCATAGCAACCCAGTACTATAAATTGCTAACTCATGTAGGTGTGGCCCTTTCAGCTTTCCAAGATGGAGATCATCCTTGTTTGCTGTGGACATCATTGTTTAAGAGAGTAGGTTGGTATAGTTCTTATATCAGAAGCCAGGGGTGTAGCCAGAGATTTACATTTTGTACTCAGACCTAATGTTGCTGCTTCCAGTATCCATTTGTCAGTGTAGAAATGTACTCATCCCTCAAAATGCTACCCCAAGATACATGGAAAGATGTACTTTCTTTTCAACTGTTACAATTAACTGCCATACAAAGCTAGTTATTGAGATGTATTCCTTTGGCACAAGAATTGTTTGTGAACTGCTATACTGTGAATATTAATTTACATAGTTTTAAACAGTTTGTGCTTTTTTAGTGTTGACATTAGCACAAGCTGCTCAGAAAAACTGGACACATTTCAGTACTGTTAGTATGCTTACCTACATCCTTGGTAGACCCTGCACACACAGGTATATTCTACATTTGGGTAGGGTTGCAGAAGTACAGATAGTGTAAGTAGTATTGTGTGGATTTTATCTTGCTGGACTTACAGGGTTGCTGTGTACATGTTAGTTTATCAAGGCAAGTAGTCTGTCTGTGTAACTCCCAACTGTGGACTTATCAACATGATAGCCAGAGAATAGCCTGTTATTTTTTGTCTGTGCACCACACAGGTCTTTTCAGCAATAGAGCAATGGCATTCTTACAGTTGGTTGCTACCAGTACATGACTACATCCATTTGTATTTCAGTGTTGTATTCCTACATAAAAGTATGCTTCCGAAATTCCTTCCAAAGATATTTGCACAGTGTGTAACAGCAGAAAGGCTGACATGCCTCTGTGTTTCTGCCTCTGCCAGACCTCTCAACCACTCAGGTACATATTTGAACAGACTCAGGGAAAAGTCAAGAAAAAGTCAGGGACAATCAGGGACACCTTTAAAATATTAGTGCCATTAAGTTGAGACATTGAGAGAATCAGAGCATATGAATTAATACACATTTTCTGAAGTAAAAGAAGTGTCTAAGTCTTAATTATTGTCATTATTCATTAAGTGTAATTCACCGCCTTTCTGGCCAAAGTCAGTAGTTTTCAGAGGGATTCAGAGGGACAGAGCTGAAATTTGTTTCAAAATCAGGGACATCCCTGAAAATTAGGGACAGTTGGGAGGTATGATCTCTGCCCTAAACAGATATGCCAGTGTTTATCCTGCTGTGATACTGTGTGGGGTTGTAAAGTGATGGTGTAGCATTATTTCCTGCTAGAATGGCTGCCTCTCTTATCACAGTCATGTAATGTAATCCCACAACAACTGTTGGTCAACATCCACAGAACAAGTTGTGTGGTATGGTATTCCTGTTTTTCCTTTACATTCACTCATTCTGCTGCATGATATATTTCTTTAAGCACCAACTTGATGTATATCTACCATGGCTTAGTAGTACTTCATGTTGTGTAGTGTGTGCAAGGTCCGGGATTCGAGACTTACAGAGGTATTTTAGTTTGCTCCTGAGCAGAACAAGGGCCCTCACATATAGAGTGACTAAGGCACTTATGCAGTTGTAAGCGGGTTTGCGGGGGTTTGCGCATTGCTGCACATTGCTTAGCAACGCGCAAACAAGCGCAAACTCGTGCAAACCTGCTAACTGCTGCTTAATAGTGCTTACTCCCGCAAACCCCCGCACTCATTTCTTTGAAAGAAAAGAAAAATGGGGAGATAGGAAAGTGGTGAAAAAGGGGCACAAAGAGGCAAAGACGGTATGGAAAATAGCTCGGGATGTGCAGGACGGGTGTCGGGAAGGTCCATAGCTGCCCATTTCTTCAACAGCAACAGCTGTGCATATGCAATACATTTGGAGGCAGATATGAAACCTTCAACCCCTGAGAGAGGGGTGAGGACAACAAAGTATGTTGTAGTGCCAATTAAATAACATTTCGTGTGTCCAGTGGACATGTATGCAAAATGGGCAGCTATGTATGGGGTTTAATTTTCTTTTTGGGAGCAGATTGCCTTTTTTTTCAGGTGAGAGTGGAATGTGGGGTAGGGGAAGTAGGTATATTTTGGGAGGTAGGTTGGGGAGGTAAACAGACAAGACAAACAAGATGCATGCAGGGGCGGTATATGACATGTGGTGGGTGAACACCTTTGATGGGGAGGGATGTTTGGAAATCGCAAGCCCATGAGCCCCCAGATGGAAACAGTGGGACTGAGGTCCCCACCCATGGGCAGTCAGCACTGCACCTTCACAGCCCAGAGGGTAGCTGTGCTGGGGGCTGTGTAGGAGGGGCAGGCTGACCCGGGAGTTGTGTCACTCGAGCCTCAAGCTGGCATGGAGGTTCTGCAACAGAATGTTCAATCTCTCTATGCACCACAGCCCACACTGTTCGAAGGGTGATAGGTGGCCCTCCTCCGCCCACGCTTGCATGGGGGCCGAGCCCCATCCCCTGCAGTGCTTCCACCCGAAGGTGGCACAGGGCAATGGAGGAGGAGGAGGAGGTCCCAGACTGGACACCGGATCTGCTGGTGCCAGGTGCCATGGCCAGCTGAGGTGGGACAGGTGGGTCCACTGGGACTGGCCTTCCCATACGAACTATGTTTTGGAGAGTTTAATAAAAATATGGGTTACTAAACGTAAACAGCATTCCCAATTAGTTATAACAGCATGCACAAGTATTCCCATTATCCCAACACACCAGATTTTCAACAGTTGAAAAGCAAGCATAACACATGCATATATAGAACAATAATGGACATTACAACAACATGTAGGTTGAATTGATGGCAACAGACCACCAATATTGTGGTATTTTAACAGGGCACATGCATAGAAATAAATGCAAATATTTATGAACCAATAGGACATATGTCCCAACAAATGTTTTGAGATTAGACATACCGATTGAGGTGTGGAATTGCATTTTTATGCACATACAGTAGGGTGGAAAAAGATAGCTCAATTAACAACTTATATATCCTTCTAGTTTTCACTACATTCCTATTAACTGCAGTTATATATCCCTTACATGTATTATTACACTACCCAATGTCCTTATATTGTGCAATTGGATTTTGCTAGATCATTATATACATGAGCTGTATCTTACATACAAACTGTCCAAGATGCAGATGTTACTGCTACATATGTTGAGAGTTGCTCACACACACTACTGCTAAGATGGTACACTGACAGCTCTACTTTCATATAATTATCTAGATATATTCAGGTGGAAGTATCAGTTATATGTTAACAGATCCCTACATTTCTGGCAGCACACTGACATTTCTGGGGAACACAATACCAAGCTACTCATGTGCCAGATTAACCTGTACATGCTGGGCATGAACCAACAGTTGAGGGCTGTAAATATGCATAAAAGCTACTGGCACTCCCTTCATCCACATTATATGGGTCTACCCAAGTGTGGGTTGACACTGCTTAATGCAACACTACTATTTGTAGAATGCAACAGTACAACAACATATCAAAGAAAATGACACAGACGTACTCCAGGAATTATACATTTATTAAAAGATTATTACACCTTTATTTATTGGTTTAAAACACTTTTTGAAGGCTTTCTCATTTATTTTATATAACAGTACATGCAGAATAATTACTAACCTGCCTGATGATGCAGCCTTTGCAGCCTATTTTCATGGGCTTGCTGATTCATAGCCCAGACACCTGCAGCTGTGAAGTAAATGCAGTGATATTGAGACATACCTGTCCGTAGTATAGACAAGCATAGCAATTCTTAACTACTTAATACAATGGCTACTTACTCAGTACTGGGGAATTAGGCATTGCACGGGATTCCTGGATCCACTGGTTCAGTTGATCCTCCCTATGTCGCTTCAGGTCAGAATAATGATGCCTGACCTGCTCACCAGTCCGAGGAACACCAGTGGCACTGGTGAGATCATGAGCAAGACTGTTCCAGGCCTACGTTTTATATTGGGTAGCCTGGTACTGGCCCCACAGGAGTCTTTCCTTATGATTGTGGACAAGAAGCCAAACCATTACTTTGGACTCCTCAATGCCCCAGCGTTGCGCTCTAAATCGAGTGCCTTCTCCAACACCAGCCATGTTGACAGCAGAAGGAAGCTACAACCAGTTATAGCAAGTATTCCCGCCTGTGGAGCTTAAATATGCCTCATTTCCCACACTTATTTGTGATTGGTCAGTTTTGAAAAAACTCAGCTGCAGGCACACCTGCTTAGCTGATGTTGGCAATGTTTAAAATTCCTTTGATACATATGTGTCTGTTGAAAGTGCATGTTTACGAAATGCTGTCATGGCTTAGTGGTTAAGTACTGTGACTATAGTGCTTAGTATCCTGAGTTCAAGCCCTGTCACTGCTTTTTATTTTCCTACTGGGCAGACCTGACTGGTTAAGGTACAGTAAAGGAGGTGTGGCTGTGTTTAACCAACTTTGCTCAACTTTGTCCAACTTTGCCCAACGTTGCTCAACATTGTTCAGCATTGCGCGACCTTGCTCGACGTTGCTCGACGTTGCCCGACATTGCACTGGTTAGAGCCATGCACAGCTATGCACAAATTCATTGTGATTGCGCTTGTTAGCACAGTGCGCAGCTGCATGCAAAGACATTGCGCTGGTTAACGTGGTGCGCAGCTACGAGCAATTGGATTTAAATATGCTCAATACTGGTAAAATGTGCTTAGCAGTACTTTATATTGCTTGAAATAGGGTACTCATGCCTCAGAATGCATAACCATTTCACCTTCCTATATATATATATAATTCGTTCATGACTACATTTAACTTTTCAATGCTTTTTACAAACGTTATACATAAAAATGTCAGGAAATATTTTTGTATACAGATTTCCAACAGAAAATGGAACATGCAGTAGTGGGACTCAAAGCGGGAATGTCTCCTCTTTGTCCGAAGGCTCTAACCACTACTCTATCTTGCTTAATTTGCATATATTTTTCTTATTATCCTCTTCTGGTGTCTAAGCTGCTAACTGTAGCTAAGCAATGGACAAACCCATGCAAACACGTGCAAATACGGGCAGCTATATCGGATGAAATAAAAAAAATTTAAAAAATCTTAATATTTTTAATTTTGTCAGTTGTTTAACATATTGGGGAGTGTAGTGTTACATTGTGCACATGTGAGCGGACTCGCTCATGTAACTTGACATTGCAATGTTTCTTCATTGCAGGGTTGTGGATTTTTGAACTGCTCGGCAGTCCGACACGCCCCCTACACTCGTCCACGCTCCATGTAAGCTTTAGAGTTGAGGCAGTGTGCCCTCATTAATATGCATGGTGCACTGCCATCATACTCTTAGACTGGCGCTTCCATGTAAGACTAATCTAGTCTTACACGGAAGATTAGTAAATCCTGGGGATACAGTCTTTTTTTTTTTTTAAACTGTATGTATTTTGGCAAAGTGCTGTAGTTGGGCATAACTACGGCTTCATATTGTATCAAGAACATAAGTAGATTTATTCAAAGTATGTCAGAGTGTGTAAAAGTGCTTACAGTGTGTGCTTATTATTGTGCATGTATTTTAAAGAGTTCATTGTGTGCAAAGTGCAACTATTTCATGTAATACAGTCAAAGTATAGCTATTTCAAAAAGTTTCTTTGCTGGGTGTGTCTATTCACAAAGTACCACTATTACAGAGAGCTTCTTGTACTGCAGAGAGTTGCCAGGCAAGGTAAAGCCATTCTGGGGACATTTCAGTGTGCTTTATGCAGTTATTCACAAAGTGCAACTACTTTGAAAAGTTATTGCGTTTAAGTCAACAGATGTTCGATTTATTTGCATTATGCAGTTGCTTGACATGCTTCTTACACTGATAAGAGGTGTTTTCATACAAAATATGACATTACAAGAGTATTACAGTCCTAGTGAGTTATTCAGTTGCTTTGTAAAGTTCTTGAATGTTTCTCAAAATGATGGTAAATGACTTTAGCAAGTGATGATAAATGATTTTAGCATTTCTGCCTTTATCGATAATATTCTGAAAGTATCGAAACACCCGAGAAGTTTATTTCACAAAATTCAGTTATTTGAAAGTACTACAAGTTTATTTATTCACATAATTCTGAAAAACCCAACAAAAGTATAACTTCAGAGTACAAAGACATTGGACAATTATTGGCAGTATTTCTGGCATATGTGCATGTGTGTATGTTTATGCTTAGTTGCAAAACCCTTCGCTGGTATGTGTTAATATGGCAGATGGATTTCGAAAATCCCTGCCACTTGCATTTGATCAGAATATTGCAGAGAACTGGAGAATATTTGAGCAAGAGTACAATATTTTCATACAGGCAGCTTATGCAGACAGAAATACACGCACAAGGGCATTCATTTTGCCAAACCTAGCAGGGTCAGAGGCTATAGAAAGAGAGCGTTCATTTGTGTATGTACCAGCAGTGTATAAAGGTGAAGGTGCAGACTGCCATATTGTTGTACAAGCTAAATCAAAGGAGGACCTTGAGTGTTTGAAGTGCAAGTTCAGAGAAATGTGCAATCCCCAAATGAATATTACATTAGAGAGGCATTTGTTTTACACAAGAGTTCAGAAACCAGGGGAAACATTTACAGCTTATATAACTGACTTGAAAAACAGATCTAAAATGTGTCGGTTTGGTGATTTAAGAGATGAGCTAATAAAGGACAGGCTGAATGTGGTATTAATAGTGCTGCTGGGAGAAAGATTTTACTTTGTGACAGTGATTTAACATTGAGCAAAGCCATAGAGATTTGTCAAATCCATGAGGTGACAGAAAAACACACAAGTATGCTTGCATGTGACAAGAGCATGGTTTCAGTTGGCTCCAAAGCACATGCAGATAGTATGCAACACATGGCAAACAAGAGCAGGCCTAAGCACGGGGCAGCTACAGGATTTCCAAAGAAGCCACAAGGTTTTCTAGAAAGTTCCAAGAAAAGTGCAAGCTCTAGTGCCAGCTTGGTGCAGTACAAGCATGAATCAGCAAAACTCAAATCTAGCTTTATTGTTAACTGTCACAACTGTGGTGCAAATCATACATCTAAAAGAAAAAAGTGATTAGCATTTGCTAAGCAATGTCACAAGTGTAAAAAATGGAACTATTTCCAAAAATTTTTTTAAATCAAGTAAGCCTCACACAGTTGTAAAGAAAGGTTGCATAAAAAAGCAAGTTGATCAAGTAGAGCTGAAGCTGTCAGCTTTCTATGTAGATGGTGTATCAGTGCTTGGTGAAAGAGTTGATGTGGTAAACTTATTAACAAGAAGTGAAGTATGTTGTACTGGCTGGATCAATGGAAAATCCACAGAACTCAAAGCAGACACTGGGTTCAAAGTGTAATGTTATATCAGCAGACACATTTGCAAGAGTGAGAACTAACGAACAACTCAATGCAATGAGTAGTGTGAGTCTTGTTGCTTATGGAGGTGAAGAAATTCAAACTGAAGGTTCAGTGATATTTTCATGTTATTTGGCTGAGAACTGTTACAACTTGTTAGTCTAAGTAGTTCAAAGACCAGTGCAATCTTTATTCGGTCTCAAAGATAGTTTAAGAATGAATGTGCTTTCTTTTACCAAAGAACTCCATCACATAAGTGCATTTCTGAGTTCTAATTTCTCCGAAGACATTTTCTCAGAGTATGCCAATGTTTTTGATGACATATTGGGCAAACTTCCAGGTGTGTATTCTATGAAGTTAGACCCAGAGGTCACGCCAGTAATCAGACCAACAAGAAAAGTTCCGATAGCTATACAAGATAAAGTTAAAGCTCAGTTGGATAAAATGGTGCAGCAAAGTGTGATTTGTCCAGTCAAAGAACCAACTGAATGGGTGTCATCCATGGTAGCCACTCACAAAAACGTCTCAGACGAAATCAGAATATGTATTGACCCAAGAGATTTAAATAAAGCATTAAAAAGACTGTATCATCCAATGTGCACAGTTGAAGATGTTTCAGCTCTAATACTAAATGCCATTCTATTTTCTGTTTTAGATGCAGAGAGTTCATTTTGGCAAGTGTTGCTTGATCACAAATCCTCATTTCTAACTACTTATGGTACTCCGGCAGATTCAGATCCCTAAGGATGCTATTTGGAATAAATTTTGCAAGTAAACTCTTTCAGCGTGCAATGGAACACATTTTTGGGGGTTATCCTTGTGCCATAATAGTAGATGATCTCTTGGTTGAAGGCAATGGTGAAGCAGAGCATGACAGAAACCTCAAGAAAGTTCTAGACAGAGCACTTGAAGTAATCTTGAAGCTCAGCCCTCTGAAGTGCAAATTCAGACTTCCGGAAGTGACCTACATAGGGCATTTGTTTACAAGTACGGACTTGAGATCTGACCTGACCAAGCAAGCAGCTATTCCAGAAATGTCAGCGCCAGACAATGTACAAAGTTTACAGTATTTTCTGGGCATGGTCAATTACTTAGGCAAATTTATACCAGACTTCCGTGAGTTGACAGCATCTTTAAGAGAGCTAACATGCAAAAATGTTGCATGGTCATGGTTGGAACATCATCAGAAGGCATGTGATGACCTTAAGCAGAAAATTGCTACCCCACCTATGTTAAGATACTATGATGTGAACAAACCAGTTATTCTTTCCCGTGATGCTTCAAAATTTGGCCTAGGTGCAGTTATACTTCAAGAGGGCAGACCAGTAGGCTATGCATCTACAACCCTAACTAAACTAAGATGCAGTATGCTCAAATTGAGAAAGAACTTTTGGCCATAGTATTTGCATGTTCCAAGTTTCATGATTATATTTATGGTCGAGCTATTCAGATTAAAACTGATCATCAACCTCTAGTTACTATTCTAAAGAAGCCTATGCAAGATTACAAAGAATGATACTCAAATTGCAACAGTACAGTTTCAAATTGGTCTACACTAAAGGCAAATTGGTCTATCTGGATGATACCTTATCCAGATTGCCCAGACTTACAACAGAACAGCTTGATGCAGAAATGTTTGACTTTGATGTGATGTCAGTGCATATTTTTTCCACCACTGGACTTGATGAGTTAAAAGATCATACTCAGACTGATCCAATTTTGCAGATGCTCAATCACTATATTAATGTTGTATGGCCATCAAAGCAATCTAGTATCACCTGAGGTGCAAGTATATTTTCTTTACAAAAAATGAATTGTTGATAGAAGATGGTATTATTTTCAAAGGTCCTAAAATTGTCATTCCTGCTTCCTTACAACAAGAAAATATCCACATTTTTCTTTGTGGTCACCCAGGATCCACATTGACTAACAGAAGAGTAAGATAATTAGTATTTTGGCCTTCATTATCAAAAGACATTAATCAAGTTCTTTCTTCTTATTCAATAATACTAAACCGCATTTGCTAAAAGAACCACTTCAGCTAAGTCCAATTCCTGAACTACCTTGGTCTACTGTAGCAACTGATATCTTTGAGTAGAATGATCAACACTTAGTTTTGGTAGACTCTTATTCGAATTGGTTTGAGATTGATCTACTATCTAACTTAACCTCAACTGATGTTATTACTAAGTTGAAACGTCATTTCTCAGTTCATGGTAGTCCACACAAACTTTTTTTTGACAATGGTACTCAATTCGCTAGTTGTTTCAGAAATTTGCAAAAGAATAGGACTTTGTACATATCACTAGTAGTCCTGAATATCCTCAGTCCAATGGTCTAGCTGAAGGAGCAGTACAGAGTGCAAAGCAATTATGTGAAAGGTCAAAGCGTGACAATACCAATGTATTCCTGAATTTGTTTAATCTCAGAAACATACCCCATGATGATATTCTTGGCTCACCTGCTCAAAGACTACTTGCCAGGCAAGCTAGAACTATGCTAACTATTTATTCAAGTTTGTTGCAGCCTAAGATTAAGAACACTAAAACCATCAAGGCTCAATTGTTTAAGAAGTGTAATAACCAGAAATCTAGTTGCAACAGATCAAGAAGATTACTTTGTCCATTGAGGGAAGGAGAGGCAGTACGAATCCAGAAAACAAAAGGTTTTGATCAAATAGGGCAGATTGCAGGCATCTGTGCTGAGCTGGGATCTTACTTGATAAATTCTGAAGGAGTGGTGTACAGGAGGAATCGCAAACATCTTCTTCTTGTACCAGAATCATCATCATCATTGCAATCACAACATTGTATCTGTGATGCAGACTCTAAACCAAAGAGTGAGTCAGACACTGTTTCCAGACCAGAATGTGTTCAAAAGTCTGATTCCATTCCAGAAAGTAATTTGAACATTCCACAGGTCAACCATTTTACAGAAACTGTTCCAGTTGCTAAATGTAATAGTCAATTTTATGCCACACAATATGGACGAGTGTCTAAACCAAGTGTGAAATACGCAGCAACATGGACTTGATTGTACATACCTATATGTTTAATATTGTATAATGCATTTTTATGGGTAACCTGTGATTTCTGTATGCCAAGCAGTCTCATAACAATTGCATGGCCTATTTCTCAAAGAGGAAAGATGTAGATCATAGTATAAGGTGTGTGCTTATGTCTTTAAGAAGCATGCAAGGCTGTACGTGCACGTATATAACCCACACACATGCAAACCCCTACTGGCATTTTCTAGGAGCAGCCAGGGAGTGAGCATGCATGATCATAGTCACTCATTGTATATAAGTTACTTAAGTTACAGTCAATAGTCAACAATAGTAATGTGTTTGCATGAAATAAAGCTGCTTGAACAGAACCCATGAAGACTTGTTTATTCGTGTTCTAACACGAAAGCAACATATACTAAGTCAGGTCTATATTAGATAATCGAACTTTCAAAGGTTCGACTGTCATATGGTCGACACCATATAATCGAACTTTTAAAAGTTTGAAAATCTAATAAAAAAAATAATCTACACAAATAACCTACCTGAACGTTTTAAGAAGGGTGGAAAGCCCCCTTGCAACCCCCACATGTGGGGCTGCGCACCCCCACACCCCCCCATTCTTTAAATATACCAACTCCGAGATCGCACTACAGTGCAGAAAAGGGAAATATTACCATTCCATGCTGTACAGAGATCTCCATTAAACCATTCGAACTTCTACAAATTCAATCATATGGTGTCAACCATAACACTGTCAAATTTTTGAAAGTTCGATCATCTAATATAGACCCTACTAAGTCAATGTGTACAATCCCTGCAGAAGTAAAAGTCTTCTGAATAATTCACATTAAAAAGAAATATTACTAATGCAGAGATTGCATTAAAAATTGTGTGCTGGTGATAGTACCATAACATTTCCGGAACTAGATCAGCTATGCAATAGCTGTCAAACAATGACAACAGGTTCATAGTTATTAGGTGAGCAGTCCTGGTGATAATTAAGGAGACTAGCCCAAATTCCAAATTGCTCCAAAGCAGTGTCTAATTTAGTGAATAGCTCAATGTTACACAGTAGGTAAAAGAAGGTAGAAAGCTTCAAACCTTACACCCTTGACACAGAAAGTAGCTTATAACAAGTTACAGCTTTAGCTCTCTAAGCTAACTGCCAGTCTAGTTTTTTTTACTAAATGTAGAAATGCTTTACAATCCATTCTTATACAGAAGACTGTGCCTCAGTAATATGCAACAATGACTAATAAGGGATGCTGAAGATCAGACAGCTCTGATCATCACTAGACGTTATGCAGACTATATGACCAAATAAATGTCAATCACTTTGCAGTTGTTGGAGGCTGCAAAGAAGATACTGCAAAAATATATTATTAAAATGCAACATGTTTAGGCTGTATTACACAGTCCAGGCATATTAATGAATTAATCCATTCTTTAGTGGAAGGCATAAAACAGAACAATCACAGACAGTATAAATATTGTAGTGGCTTTTGTTCAACAACCTAAAAGTCATACAAATATTAGAAATATTACTGCATATAGCATATTATTTTTGAGGGGGCTTACATGCTTGCAGGACACCTGCATTTATTTCATTTTTGACCACCCTATGTATTCTCAATTAACAAGACTAGCTATCCCCTATGACATCACTCAGTACAGGTCTGACCTACATAAATGGCTAAAATGCTGTATTGTTGCAGCATACAGTGTCAGAATTAAAACTGCCAAATCATGGAAATAATGGGGAACTATGCAGGGTAATAAATTATACCCCCAGTAGCCATACCAATATTTCATTACTTAACTGTCTCTTCCTAATTACCATAAGCACAGTCCAAACCAGTCAGTGTATATACTACTTTCTTCTCTAATTTTATAGTTATCACACACATTTGGATTTTATTTTAAATTTTTATTTCAAATTAAAAAAAAAACACTGACAGCCATTTTCTTAGCAAAGCACTCACACTAAAAACAGAATAAACACTAGAAATGGTAAACTTCACTTCCCTTGATACTTGCATTACTGAAAACACATCTGGCAGCCCGTCAAACTACAAGAGACATGCAAGGATTCATACTCACATAGCATATAGAGTACTAAGTAACTACTATGACAAGAGTGCAGAAATTCAAAAAACATATGAGTAACTCATTTGTTAACAACCTGGGACAGCCCACTGAACCTAAGTGTGCTTTTTCAGGAACAGCCCAGGAGTACTGTCTGATGAAGTAACTTGACAGAGTTATATAAAAAAAATAATGAAGGCTGAGGGAATTGATCCATTGTGTTGTACAGGGTAACTGTATAACACATTTCCTGGTATTCTGAATATGAGCATAGAATTGCAAAGGTTATTGCTGCTTTTTTGCTGTATACTTACTAGATGTACATAAGAGAATAACTATTGTATGAGAGAGGGACACGGCATTACCATGGTATAACTGCTGTCAATAGGCACAACATTAATATTTCAGAAAAGCTCCACAGCACATCTGCACACAAGGAACTCCGACCCACTTTTCAGACAGCACATCCTAGAATAGCAGCAGCTATGACATACATGAAGACAGTTAATGAGACTGCACTGATATATAGCTTTACTGTTGTAGAACTACAGAGACCCGTTTGATACCCTTGTGTGAATATTAAGCATGTGTGACATATGAGTATGTTTATTTCTCTCTCTCTCTCTCCTCCCTTTCATTGTTGCTATCCTTTCTTTACTAATTAGTCATTCATTTGTTTATTTGCCCTATTTCTGTTTGCATTTTGTGCTATAGCTGCCATGGCAATGCCAGTGTTAAAGAATACATGTTAAACTCAGTCATTTCAAGCTAAATATAATCACAGAAGACAAATTTGAATTTTAGCGTCTTTTGTTTCAGTCCAGAGATAACGTTTTTGTTTTGAAGACTTGAAATTACTGCCATTTTTGTATAAATATCAGTTCAATCTTTTTTTTGGAATCCGTGATTTGCCTCATAGGAGCAACATATACATGCAAGTAACACCACAGACTTCAAAAAACCTTCAGAAAGTGGTCGATAACTGATACATGACAGAACAGTTACAACTCAGAAGAAAGAGGCAATATTTAAAATGGCATTTTGCATGAATTATACTGATATGCAGATGAGGCTCTGAAGTTAAAAAAAAAAAACATTTTTCTGCTCTAAGACTGCCACATTTAACATTTTCTTCTTTGGATGAAAATATAACTTATCTTGCACTTAGGAAGTGTCTGTTAAATCTACCATGCTGGTAGATGTGTACATTGTCTCATCATAATGCCTGTAATCTTGTACCAGTTGTTACAGAAACAATGACATTTTTTTTAACCTTGCCCCACAGTTTTTTTAGCTGAGAAAGAAAACAGTGTATGCCACAATGAACATCAAAAACAAGGTTTTGTGTCTGAAAAGACAATTTAATTCTAATTTTGAGTCATTATAGAGTGCAGATTAAATTTTTATAGGGTGTGGCTAGCTTTTACATTGCCCATGAAATATTGTGAGAACAATGAACTTTAAAATTATAAACTGCACTATTCATAAAGATGTCCCTTTAAAAAAAAAAAGATTGGATATTTTGTTCCCATTGCCAATTTCCTTCTGTCAGAAAGTTGACTTGGCACAGAGCGATAAAGCCTTGATGGGTACCCAGGTGAGCCATGTTCAGTTATTGACTTAGGCACCTGCTGGGGTCGGCAAGGGAAATGGGTGAATGTCATACCATTCATTATTCAGCTCTCTTTAAGGAGAGGGTATATGAATGCTTGTTCAGCATGCATGTTGCTATAGCAGAGTCACTAGTAATAGGTGGATAACTCTTGGGAGTGCTGACCACTATGGTTCACGGCAGTCCTGTGGGATTGTGTCACTTGTGGAAGTGAATGACATGCCTTCTCTGATGTTCATTACATCGTGAATCATGAAGTGTGGTACTGGACATGAGCTTTAGGGGCAGCTGCCATCTGGATATACAAAGCTGATATAAGTATATTTTGTTGCACTTGTTCTGTTTCAGTGATAATTAACAAAACTGTACTGTTTTAACAAAGGACAATAGAACAAGACTCATTTAACCCAGACTGCTCATGGCATCTAGGATTAATTGCCATCTTAATTTGGCCATATCAAGATGAGCATCTATAACATTACCCTGAGCATCATATTTAACCTGTTCCAGTATTAAAAATCTAAAGAAAATGCTCAGAATATAATTCCATATGTTTAAAGAGAGCACTTTTCTTATTTCTTATATCAGAACTATGTTCATAAACATGTCTTTTAAAAACTCTGGATGTTTTGCCAACATAAAATGCTGGGCACAACCCACACTGAGCTAAATATACCACATTACTGGAACAGCATGAGAAACTTCCTTTTATATTGTATTTCTTGTTATGATTATAAAAATAACTGTTAGTATTAATCAAATAACATTGTGATCATGAGCCACATTTACATGTTCCATTGTATAATAATTGCCCACCTCCATCATACTTCCTCTCAAAAAAAACATTTAAGAGGCTTATTTTCCTTAAAAGTCACTAAAGGTTTGGTCCAAGATGGCAATTAATCCTAGATGCCATGAATAATCCTGGGTTAAATGAGTCTTGTTCTATTGTCCCCCTGTTAAAGTTGAAACACTATGATGCATTGTGAATTATTTATATATATAGGTTCATAGATGTGTACTAGACTAATGGCCCTGGAGCTTTTACAAGCCTAGCCCATAGGATTACCCTGGCAGCGTGCCACCCGACCTTAGTTTCCAGGGCCTCTGTAAAGTAGAGCCACTGGAGTGATCTCTGGGGTGAATTTTCTATTTCCCATCCACTCATCAAGATTCCTTTTGAAGAGGGCCAGTGAGATGCTCTATTTGACATGTATGGGAAGTCTATTCCATAACATGGGCGGTCTCTGGATTATGAACCTGTCCCTCCAGCATGTTCGGTTGAGTGTGGTAATGAGGTTGAGGTCTCTGGAGCGTGTGGTGCAGAGGGATTGGGATTTATTTAAATGCAGCATTTCTAACAGACCTGGGTCTGACATGGCTTTATAAGTCAAGTAGAGAACATCTCTAAGTAGGCAATATGAGACAAAGAATAGTTGGAGTTTCTTGAGTCTGTCCATATAGGACAAGTGTTTAAGGCCTAGGATCCTCTTTGTGAAGTACTTTTACAGCCTCTCCAGTTTTTGCAGGTGCTTAGTGAGGTACATGCCAAATGGGGCATTGTACTCAATGATTGGCCTAATGAGGCAAGAAAAGAGGGAGACAATGATCTGTTTCTTCCTGGATGCAAAACCCTTAGTAATGAGATGTGCCAAATAGAAGGACGTTCTGACCACAGTGGCAGTGTGGTGGTCAAAAGAGAGGTTGCTGTCAACCTATGCTCCCAGCTCTCTTATAATGCCTTCTGTGTTCAGTGGACTACCATCGATGTGGTAGTTCATGGGAATTGTTTTTTTTCTAAAGGGGCTAACGACACATTTTTTGGCATTGAGCTTAAGGCCATGGTTCTGACACCAGTCGTTGGTCTCAGTGAGGCCTTTCTGTAGAATATCAACATCACTTGCGGAGTTAATAATGGCACCCAACTGGCAATCATCTGCCTAGCTTTTTCTATGATTATATGTTATATATATATATATATATATATATATATATATATATATATATATATATATATGTGTTATTTTTATGTATGTTTACATTTTATATATATATATATATATATATATATATATATATATATATATATATATAATATATAATATATATATATATATATATACACACACACACACACACACACACACACATGAATTTTATATTAGTTTTTAAAAACATGGTTTAGTAGTCATATGGGTGGTGGACACCTTAACATTTCTAATGGTATTAATTGTTTAATTGTCTTATCGGTCATGTGATTGGTTTTACTACTTATTTAACATGGTGTTGAGTTTTAACTTTGTTCTGAAGAAGTTCATGAAAGCTTTTAACAATAAAATTATTTCAGTTTGAAGTCAGTTGAGCAGAATAAACCAAACATACTAGTCATTGGTGACTCAATTGTGAGACACACGGATGTCCCCCTCACCAGACTCGACAAGTAGAAGGTCACAGTCAGCTGTCTATCAGGTGCCAGAATCCACCACATCACACATGCACTTAAGTCACTCCACAACAAGTACAAGTATGACTCTCATTATCCGTGTTAGTGTGAATGACTTGAGATGTACCTTCCTGGACTATATAAAGAGAGACATGATTGAGCTCTCAGAGTATGTGAACCAGGCAGGTATAACACTAGCCCTAAGGAGCATCCTACCTTCACCAAGATTGTTTCCACAATACCAACAAAAAATAATTGACTTCAACAATTGGCTTAATTTCTGGTGTCTTTTCAAGGGGATCCAGTATCTGTCTACCTGGTATGACTTGGCTGACAGGCCTCGATGCTTTGCCAGAGATGGTCTTCAACTGTCACCCCTGGGATTCCAGATCCTGGCCAAGGCTCTTGGCTCCCCCATTGTGCCTTTTTAGGCTATGTCCCAAAGACAAATCTTCCAACATAAAAGATCTGTCAAAAAACAAACAAACTGAAAGTCATGCTGCTTAACACTAGAAGCCTTAACCTGAAAATGCACTCACTGGAGACTCTCCTCATACTGCAAGATGTCGATATCTGTGCTGTCATGGAAACTTGGTTCAGAGCTGTGGAGAACACCCCTGTCTTAGCAGGCTATACCTCATTCCACACATTCTGACTCCAAAATAGGGTCAGGAAGACTAAGGGTGGTGGAGTCTCTATCTTCATTAAGGAAAGGCACACCTCCAGACTGGTTTACCAGCATGACACACTGGAATTACTCCAGGTGCAACTGACAGTTGTCAAGACACTCATCCAAGTTATAGCCAGCTATAGACCCCCCTCCACGACTCAGGACACCCACTTCTCCTACCTGGACCTACTTGACTCCACCCAGGTACCGCCTAACACCCTGATCCTTGGTGACTTCAACTACCCCACCATAGACTGCGTAAACCATTCCTGAGGTAATGCACTCACCCAACAATTCCTTGACTTCATCAGTTCTAATGCACTAAACCAGCTTGTCAAAGTCAAGTAAACCTTATTGTTGATCAGATATACACAGCAGTGCAAGCTGAAAGAAATTATTTTGCTTTCGTCACCATGCAAGACGTAACAATGAACACATAGTTTGAATGACAGTAAGACTAATGCACATACAGTAATAATTAAAATAGTAAGAACACAAAAAATTACCACAACTGGACAGGAATACATTAGACAATATTATACTAGTAGGTATTGCAAGACTATGACATCACATTGTGATCATCCCCCCACAAGGGGAGATAACATTCTGGACTTGGTTCTCATCAACATGGGCAACTGTACGCCACTCCCATAGTATGTTCTTCCCTGGTGAGATCAGATCATTTGTCTGTCTCATTCAAAGTTTCTGTCTCACCCACCCAGCCCCAGCCATAAACAGACTAAAAACTTCTCAAAAGCTGACAGCAACCTCCTAAGGGAGGGTATCAGTAGCTTCACACCACCACCCTCCTCAATGGATGGAGACAACTATGCTGAACAGTACACCAGTGCAGTATACAAGCACCTGTACAACTGCATGGACTCAGCCATACCCAACAGAACTAAAACCTGCTCCTCAAGGAAACACAAACCTGTCTGGTGAAGATCTACTGTTAACAGGCGTTTCAACAAAAGGAAGAAACTGTTGTCTAAGGGTAAAAGGGAACAAATTCCAAACTAAAGAACCTCCCGCCTCAGCCTCAACAAACAAATTAGATCACTAGTGAAAACCTCCAAAACCAATTATGAATTGAAACTAGCCTCTGAAACAAAGGGAAACCACAAAGCCTTCTTCAGTTACATCAGGAACCTCCATGGTAAAGCCCAGGTTTGTTCCAAATTAGTACTTTAATGGCATCACCTACACTGATCCCGTTGACTTAATCAACCTGCTAGCAGAAAGGTTCAGTGCAAACTTCACCCCCTATCCCCGCTAAAGGCCCATTTCACATCCCAGATACTTGTCCCACACCTCACATCTCCATAGATCAAGTGTTAAAGGCCCTATCCAAGGCAAAAAAATACAGCTTCCATGGGACCTGATACTATCCCAGGCTGTATTCTGCACCATCTCCAGCAAGAACTAGCTTCCCCATTGAGCACCCTATTCAACCACAGCCTAAGTACAGGCTTCATTCCAGCAGAGTGGAGAAGTACCATTGTCATCCCCTTGCACAAAGGTGGTGCCACTACTGACCCTGGAAACTCCCCAGTAGCTTGACAAGTCTGATCTGTAAAGCCATGGAGCATAATATTATGGATCTCATAAACAAGGACATAAGCAATCTCCAAGCACTTGACCCCACCCAGTTTGGATTTGTCAAAGGTAGATCTTGCTTGTTGAACCTGGCTGACTTCTTTGAGACTGTCACCAAGGACATGGATGAGGGAAAGTCAGTGCATACAGCTTACCTTGACTTGGCCAATGCCTTTGACACAATCAGAGGTTGTCTTGCCTACTAGGCAGTATCGCACCCTGCCCTACTAGAGATGCTCCATATCTCTAAATCTAACTCTTCACACATTACCCACATGAAACACTTAAATCTAATATGCAACATCAACAAAACCTGCTGGAGAGACAGGTTTGTCTCCCAGAGGCTGCCCCATCTCTGGAATAGACTTCCCATACATGTCAAACAGATTACCTCACTGACCCTCTTCAAGCGCAACCTTGATGAGTGGATGGGAAACCACAAATTTGTCTCAGGGGTTCCACCTATGTCCCTCATTGACAGGGATGACAGGTGCTGACTGCGGTTTCTTTTTAGGGGATAAACTCTTGGTTAGGCTTGTAAAGGTCCCAGGGACATTAGCCTGGTAACCTCCTATGATCCTATGAAATAATGGCTCATCTTGGTTGTCTCTCATCCCTAATGAAGGGTGAGTGAGGGAGCAAACTGACCAAAAGGTAGGGCTGCTATTTAACAGGCAGCCAGTGGTGCAGTAAAACACATGGAATAAAAGAAACAATTTCTTGCTGTCATTGCTTTATAAGTCACAAGGCAAGTTAAATACATTTCTAAAAATGAAAACAACATGGAAAAATGCATACACCATGAAAGAGGCCCAACCTAAGTTAGTAAGCTTGTTTGTCTAAAAAAAAAAACTTCCTCCAGGCCTGTTGTCTTTTAAAAAAGAAAAATTTAATTTCTAAACTACACCACAGAAAAGTATGGTTACCTTCTTCCAAATTGAAAAAATATTAACAAAAACAATACATTGATCCAAATTAGAATAACACTCTTCTTTCATGGCTACAAGGTATCAGGAACTGTATGTTAATCAACTAAATAACTTATTCAGAACATGAGCTCCATTGCAAAGTGGTATGTAGCACTGCTATGGCCAGAAAACCTGAGAGCCCTGCTATGGCCCAGAAAACTTGGGAGACCTGCTACAGCCCACATACATCTGGGACTGTCTAGCAGCCCCAGTGCTGGAGGAGCAGACTTGGGGCAGAAGGAGAATAAGAACTCATTTGCTTCCTTGTCAGGGTGGGAGTTGGGGGGTACATGCCTGGGAATGCATGCTCTGTTGAGTTCCTTGGCAGAGACCAGAGACTCACTGGAGCTGTTTGTCTTAAAGAAGATGGAGACCCTAGAAGCTTCCTTCACACATGGAAATATGTGGAAGGCCCACACAATGTCCATTACATGCACAAACTCAAAGGTGTCACTGGGCATGCACAGACAAAAAATGGTTGGGCATAAATAAAAAGCACTGATACCTCTTGCAGATGCTGGCTCCAGCCCTAGCATGCTTAGTTGCCCTCACCCCTAAGAGAATGAATGGGTTATAGGGGGTATTATTCTGTAGAAATGTCTGGGTTAGTGTAGCAGCAGAGACAAAAGCTTGTTGGTCTGAGGATAATCAAAACAAAGTAAATAGACAAATAATTTATCAGGGAAATATTTTCATACAGAGGTTTGTGTTGCTGCCTCATGTTAGTTGGTTACCTACTGTGTTTTTTACCTTGAGTTACTTCTGAGTGAAGTCTGCATATTCTGATCAGTCTCCAGGATTTTGCCAGATTTATGGCTTCATCCCATATTTCAAAGACATTCTGATTGGTGAATTGATAATCTCCTAAAACTATCTAGAGTAAATGTACATGGTGTGAGTGTGTGTGTGTGTGTGTGTGTGGGGGGGGGGGGGGGGGTTATTGTCGAAACTATACTGTGCCCAGCCTGCTCTACTTTGACTTTATCCCTCAGCAGCAGGGGTGACTTTTCACTTGTTTTGTACAAAATGAATGTACTAGTTATGTTATAAACCACAATGAGGCGTTATTCATGCAGCTTCACTTATGCTTAGATTTGCACTAAGGCAGGTTTGCTGTGGCTAGGCACTTATGTTGCTGTGTAGGCTATACTGACATTTTGTTTTCTGAGTTGTTCAATAAGCTGAACATCTCGTGTTATGTTGATGGTCTGTATGGCTATTTATGCACAGTTTGCACACAGTTTATACAGTAATAAAATGTACTATGCTTCAAGAGTTTCATTAGTAGCAGTTACTGGAATTTAACTGCTGCCACTAAGATTCTTTTGCTTGTATAAATTTATTCCTAATATTTCTCATTTAGCTATAGATTTACATATTTAATTACTGTTCATAACTTAATACTGTAGCAACAGTTTAAATAACATCAGGAATGTGCTGCTCATGCATTGTTTGTACAGAAGTATACATGTAAGCATTTCATTTTATTGACAATGTGGTAACCTTTGTAAAGCTATCTGCATAGACTGACAAAAGCCATAAATTAATGTTATGATTTTTGTTCTGGCATTTTCTTTTCAATTGCTATTTTTGGCATCCACAAACATTATTCATTTTATATGCACCAGTGGTTTGAATTCATAAGCTGTGCAACCGACTGCAGTCACCGAGTGGTTATAATAATGATCAGGTTATGTTGGTGTTATCTCCTCCCACTTATTTATTATTTAAAACTAGCATTGACATAAGTAGCGCACATTTTTTTTCCTTGAAAGTAGAGTGGTAGTTGAGGGGATCTATCTAGTAAATTAAATCAATTTTGTGACTGACTTTGTTATATTATAAAATCCCAGAAGAAAATGTGTACCTGTTATGGTTGAGCTATGGCAAGCTGTTTTACATGACTGTACTATCCTTTCTGACAAATTGAATCATCTGTCTTCCAACCTTCTAGTGAAGCTGTTGTTTCCTAAGGACTAAGCTGAATTGGGGTGCCCACAGTCTAGTATTTATATCCCCTTCTACCAATCCTATCCCTGCTACCCATGTTAATCACATCATAATTCCTCAATAGTGCCTTGCACACTTATATCATTGGTTAATGTGTCTGTTTTCTGGCATAAAGAGTTCAAGTCTCTAATAATGTAGTGATATGGTACTCTGTCCATCCAGCACCATATCTCAATAGCATTTCTTTGTATCCTCTGCGGAATGTGACCTCTCTCTCCATGTATAACCCCCAAAGCAGTACACACTGTAGTAGGTCTGATCTTACAGGTGCTGCTTTTCGTTTTGCTCCCACTCTCTTACTTTACCATTGAACCCGTTCTCCCATTTCTTCACTTAGCAAATGTGTTTCACCAGAGGTGGGTGCCCTATTTCCTCCTCATTTTCTCTATCATTAGATTCAGTAGTGGGAGTGGCTATCATCTCATTTAGGGAATAAAGGAGGGGCTTTGTTAAGCCCTAAGTGTCACTGCACCTGAATATATTGTCCAAACTAACTGGCATGCAACAAGTATCCATTATGGAAGTTTCTCACTTTTGCAAGACATGTCCCCCACTTAGCCTTGCCCCTTGAAAGACAAGCACCATCAGATATCTCTGGTCTTCACTGGAAATTTTACCTGTAGTTCACCTTCCAGTCATGCATTCCCCAATCCTCCACCAAAAAAGATGTGTGGATGTGTTCATGTCTCCATTCCTCCTCCTTTCTGTGTCTCTGTCTCTCCCCTTAGCCACCTCTTCCAGCAAATAAGTTGCTGGTCAAACCTAGATGATGTGAATCATAATGAGGGTTTTGTTTCCATATGCCAGTATGGCTTATACTACCTAATTTATGTATTTATTTATTTATTTACATTTGTTTACCGAGAAATTCCGACTAGATGCAGGTCCTTTTTCAGCGGATGCCTGGGGAGAAAAGCTCCACATCATGTACATGATAAATAGAGATACAGAGTTGCAGCAACAGTAAACAACATTACAGTTACTAATATTTGGTCTGACCTTGCTGCTGCCTCTCAAAGTGATCTTGATGGTTGTTTCCATATGCAATAAGAACTCTCAATTCCTTCTCTTGTTCTGGATTTTGATGCCAAGTTGTATTGTCATTCTATAGCTGTAACACTATGTACTTTGAATAGTTGAAGTAGAACTGCAAGGTCTTAGATCATACTTGTTACCCCTTGATGCTAGCAACCCCATCCGATACTACCTTATAAACCTTGCATTCATCTGCTTTATATGAAGGCAGAAATGAAGATTTTAAACAGAGATTTACCTATGAATGATCCCTGTGAAAAACTTGTATCCTCTTTCCCACACTGAAAGCTTTCCCTTACTCCTGGCTTTCTAGCCTGTTAATACTTTCCACCAGCCTGCACAGTGTTCTACCCATTTTTACTGCTATCAGTTTCACAAGAGACCAAAGGTGAGGGCCAGAGTCAAAGACTTTGTTGAATCCAGATAAATCACATCCACAGGGCTGACTCTGTCCACCTCCCTGACAAGCAGCCATCAAATTGGATCAAGATAGTCCAACTGGATCTGTGACTCCACATTTGAATTTTTAAACAGCCACTCCGTTTGCTTCAGGAACACCAATGTCTCTAATTTCAGAACTGCATCCTTTATTTTAATCACCAATGAGGGCAGGATCTTAAACTTTGTGGACTGCTTTTCATTCCATATTTGAAAATGGGTAGCAAACCTGCCTGCTTTCATTTTGTTTTGTATTAGGACAACCTCTCTCGTAGGGTTACTGGTGAATAGTTCTGTCAGAAGATTAGCTAGTGTCCCTGCAACAGCCATGAAGATCCTGTCAACTAACACATATAATTATGGCTATGAACTGCTAGTGATCTACCTGCTGTGGTCTACAGTTTGTTTCGTCGAGTCCCCTTTTACTCACTGTGTCTCTTAACCAGAAAACATGGGAGCCCTGCTATGGCCCAGAAGACCTGGCCAGACCAGAGAGCACTCCTGTGCCACTCCTGAAGAGGACACTTGTGTCCATTTCGCTTACCAGGTAAAAAAAAATGAATAAAAAAATCTTGGTGGGATCACATCAGGTACTTGCACTTCTACTCCCCTTGATAGTACATTCCTCATTTATTTGGCCATCATCACCTCATATTTCTACCTAAATCCCATGGCTGTCCTGCTTCAGACACTATTTACTTACCCTCTTTTTCCTTAATGAACACAGATAAGAAATATTAATTTAATCTTCTCATCTTTCCTCCATTCTATTTATACTTCTGAATTCCCCAAGCCATTTCAGCATGTTCCATGTCTTTGTTTTCCCACATACAGCATGTTCCATGTCTTTGTTTTCCCACATAACTAATGATGGCTATTTTTCCTCCCTTTATGGCTGTAGACAGTTCTATTGTATTTTGCCTTAGAAAGTGGATCACTGTTTCATTTCAGTCCCCTAAACCATCATGCCCAAAAGGTTTATTTGAAGAGTTCAGGCCAATATTTATGTAGCATCCAATAATCCTGTTGTTCCTGTGTGATAACAAAATGCAACCTTGGGCTTTATCCTCCTTTATAGTCACTGTAACTTTTTAATTTCCTCTGCTTTTATCGCCTCACCTGTTCATTCCTCCCTTTCCTGTCCTACACTACCAGAATGACGATTTTCTCTCTTCCTCAATAAACAATCATAAGAAATATTCAATTAATGTTTTTGCTTTTGCTTTTCCAAGGTCACTTTCTAAGTTTTGATCTTCTCAAGCCCATTCAGTCATTTCCCTAACCATCTTTTTTTCAGCCACATCTCTAGGCAAGACCCTTTATGACTGCTGTTACTCTGAGCTTCTTCTGTTTCTGTGATATGTCCATTAGGTTAGGCAGGTTCGTTTGCAGCATTAGCAGCATTTCTATTGATTATAAAGCAGGATACAGCAAGAATTCTGTTTGATGGCTGACAGAGTCAACTAATAAGCATGATGTTGCTTTTTGTAAAGTTACAGTTTGAATGTACTGAAATGATGCCTAGAATTCTGAGTGTGTTTTATATACCTTGGATTTGCTTTATGACAGTATGTGAAAATATTTGCATTTCTTCAGTTTACAAACTATTCTGATTTACATAACTACAAATGTTGCCTAGATCCAACCTAGACATTATGGATCAGTAGTTGGATGTAAAAGCATTATACTCACTTCAGTTGAGGAAAGTTATAATATTTTGACAAGGTATACCCAGACATGGTGTGCAAACCCTCAGAATATATCTGATTTAAGATTAGGATTACAGCACATAACACAGACAGCATGAAACTGTGGTCACTACAGAAGAATAAATCATAATAAGTTCACGGTGTACAATGACAGGCAAGTTGCTCAGTATAGCTGTAAGATACTACACTTTCACCTCATCAGCATCTGCCAGTCATGCACCCCTAACTGCTTCAACCAGGGGTGGCAACTTCCTTTGCCCTACCATCCTTACAAATCCAAAGAACATAAGCAGTGACACAGGAGGTAGCAATAAGTTGCACATGAGTGGATGGTTATAGTGGGCTGATGCATACTAAAACAAATCACAGCAGCCAGCATAAGCAGTAGCATAACAAGGGTGGGGCAAAGGGCCATGTCCCCTGGGTGCAATCTGAGTGCCATTCCTGCATTCTTTTTGTTTCTTTTTTTTTGGCTATTTTTTTGGTCTTCACTATGAGGAAAGGTGTGGAGCATTAGATCAGGGACCGGCACGGGGTGCTGGGTGAACCAGCTACACCTCTGAGCATAAGAAGAAGTAGTGGCGTCACACAAGACCCAGAAGAGGAGACTAATAAAACCAACTGTTTCTCAGAGCTGAATACAGATGTACAAGGTAATGTGCAGCAACAACGCACATACAGAGTATTAAGCCAGATAAACAAGGCAGCATGTACAACAGATGTAATACAGTGACAGGCATGGTATTCAGGAATAAAAGACAAACAAATTTGTTTGACTCTAGCATAAACTTTCCACTTTCTTTAACACCCTACCTGAGGAATTCCAAACAAATGGCCCTTGTCAGGAGATACATTTAGTAACCTAGCCTTAACATCATCAAAGAAATTCTGTAATTTTACTCATGCATTCCTGCAGATTGCTGTACCTGTAGCAACAGGTTGAACAAACGTCCACCAGTAACCAACCCTATAAATCAGCCACAGACAAAGAGCTCCACACTGCAAATAGTTTAATGCACTAAAAAACAGATAAAAAGTACAGAGGATTAAGGGCTTCATCTGTAATTCAGACTTCTTCAGAATCATTAATTAAACCTTTTTAAATATTTAAATATCCCACTCTGTGTACCACATGACCATGCACAGCCAATTCAAAAACAACTTCGTATTTAAAGAAACCAAGACATCTCATACTATATATGATTTTAACTTTAATAAACATCCTATCAAAATATGTTCTACTTGTTGCATTTTGATTCCTGGTTTTTGGTGTGTGATGTCTTCACCCGATCTTTTTGTGGGCAGTAGCATCCAAGGGAGAGTTAACCTGGAAAATATTGTAATTAGCATTGATTTACTGGCTCAGCTAGTGGAGGAATTAACACAAAAAGTTAATTCTATTCAACAGTCTTATGACCGTGACTTTTTTCACATTCCATCCTGCTTGGTTATTGCTGGGTAGAGAGATCCACAGGATACAAGAGTAAACCAGCAGATTGTGAACAAGGATAAGGATAAATTGTTAGACTGGCTTAATAGCACCCTTGTTTTTGGAAAAGGTAGTTTTGAGGACACACCCTCTTTTAAACAGCTTATGGGCAAATTTGAAAATACATCATAAACAGAAAAAAAAGTACTTCTCAAAAAAACAAAAAACAACTGCAGCAAAATAATCAAGCACAGCTCCGTTATTTCAGGATTCTGGTACCTAGGCAGTTTGCCTTCAAGGAATACTTCATCCCCACAAAACCAGCACATTTATACAAACCCAGTATACCCATTAACAGTTAAATAATTATATAATCATTCAATTATACATTAAATACTTCAGCCTACAAAAACACATTCCTAACTTAATCATACTACATTAACATTTATTATAAATTCTACAAAATTTGAAAATACTTTATATAGGTGCCGCAAACTGCAATTAGAAAAATCTTTATTTCTGTGAGTGTTTAAAAGTTAAGAGAATCCTTAAGGGTTTGTGGCTATGGAAATTCCTGATGGGGTTAACTGCAAAATCACCATTGTACAAAGATTTAGTAGCACTATTTGACAAGCACTGTTGCGAGTTGTTAGAATTTTTGTTAACCCATAACCAAAAGGAAGTGGATGCACTAAATGTCGAAGCGAGTAAATTGGACAAGCATATTATTCAGGATTTGCTTTTTTCACACTATAACCAGATTATGTGAACATCTTCAATTGTATAGACAGATATTAGCAACATAAAAAGAAGAAAAGAAAAAGGTTTGAGAGGGACAGGACTGAGTTTCTGGAGGGGCATGCTTACCTACAACCCTCTACCTTCAATAGGAGGAATTCTTTTCATTAAGATACCAATGAGGAGGCCTTTGTGAATGAGGAAGAGGAGTCCAGTCATTATGACCAACCTCCTTTAGAAAGTGGTCCAGTCCAGAGATCAGAGAGATTGAAGAACAGGAGAGAATGGCAGCAGGATCTGCCTCCTGTTTACAGACCTACACACAATTACACAAACAGGAAGAATGTGCGGAGTTACCGAAATACTTTTATTAGATATGGATACAAATGTGGATGTTTCAGAGACCAGCCAGATGGTTGTTTGTGATTCCAGGCCTTGGTGATGGACAATGATGCAGGTGACTTTATTCTTTATAATTTCAGTAACTCTGGGTGTTCTATTGAACATGCCAATCTTTTAGGGGTAAAGGGACCACTATTATTCCTTCTTTGAGTTTTAAAATTGACAGTTTACTTAATGTTAAAAATGTATTTCAGGAAATTAAACTCCTGTCTGTTGTTTGATAATGACCAGGTTTGTTCTGATTGGATTCATTTCGGACACAGAAGTACCTTTAACCTGCCCCTTGCATTACCCTTATTGATTTTTGAGAAGCTTGTGGAAATTGATTTTAGAGCATTATAACACCGTAAACAATAAACTTGTTTGTAGGCACAATTTGACTCCTCATGAGTAAGTGCTGTTATTTGAACTTGCTAACGAAAAAAGTTTAAGGGCTCTAAAATGTACCTCTTGGCAAATATATTGACCTAAAATTGAAAAGATCGTTAGACTCCTTTAACCATCTATGTCAAGACTCCTTGGATTTTTCACTGAAGATAAAGAACCTTAGTTATTCCAGAAATATTTTCTGGTTGATGTTGTGGCGTTATTTAATGGTATCCGTCATTCAATTGGTTTAGCTTGCTTTCATGATTTTCTTTGTGAATCCACTGGCTTAAACAAGAATGATATTAATGTCCTGGACACTTGTATGGAAATTGTACTTAAAAACAATTTTGTGCTTTTGGAGGGACAATATTTTCACCAGGTCAAGGGTATTGACATGGGTGCTTCTTGTGCCTCCATTTTTGCTAATATTTTCCTCCTCCAGTGGGAAAAGCAGCTTTTGTTTGAAAGGTTTCCCACTAAGCCTTGAAAGCTATATCTCCGATATTTGGATGATATTTTTACTGTGTGGGACAGGTCTGTTAGTGAGATCAACAGTTTTATTGAGAATTTGAACTCTACTACATCAATTTTTAGATTCACGTTTCCTTTTAACCAGGAAGTTCTAAACTATTTAGATGTCAAGCTCTGAAAAATTTATTTAGAACAATGTTTTGTAAGTAAGATTTACAAGAAGCCCACACATTGTAACAGTTTGTTACACTATCAGAGCAATCATCCCGATCATCAAAAAACAGGTATAGTTAAAGGACAATATATTTGACTGACCAATATAATCTCCGAGGACAACCAGTTAATTCTAGAAAGTCGACATATATGTTTTTGGCTCAGGGCTATACCAAAAAGCTGGTTTTCACAGTGATGTCAGAAGTGGTCAGCAAAAGGGAGAAAGGGGACATCCTGCCTTCATTAAGAACGTCTTCTAATTCAGTGACAGAAATGTTTGACACACCACTACTCCAAAAAGCAAGCATCATTTGGCTTTTATAATGGAATACTGGTTGGAAGATTTTCATATCAGGCTGGTGGTGTGTAAGAATTGGTTTGTCTTTTCTTGTTTTACTGACATTCTGGAAAAGGTTGGGGAAAGATCACCTTTTGTTTACCAGAGAAGCAGATCTATAAAAAAACATTTTGGAACAAAATAATCACCTGGGTGGATTCATCAGCAATAAAAAACCTGGCACTTCCAAATGTGGCTTTTGTAGACAGTGTAACCATATTTTGGTCAGTGACCGGGTTATGGTCAATGGAATTAAAATCAGGACCAAGTTTCATTGCAACTGTAACATACAAGGGGTGATGTACCTGGTGATTTGTCAGAAATGTAATGGGTTTTACATGGGTAAAACACAAAGAAGATTGACAGAAAGAATATACGAACATCTCTTGGATATAAGGAAGAAGAACTTGAAAAACTCTTTGGCCAAACATATTGGTCTTCCTGATCACAATTTTCTGTTTTTTAGTTTAGATCATATCATGAGTAATCCTAGAGGAGACCATGGGAAGACTTGTTTAAGACTAGTGAGGTGCGGTGGTAACTCAAATTAAACGCCATGCCTCCCCTCCAGTTTGAATAATCATATTTCAACAGGATGTTTATTAAAGTTAAAATCATGTATAGTATGAGATATTTTGGTCTCTTTAAATATGAAGTTGTTTTTGGATTGGCTGTGCATGGTCATGTGGTATACAGGATGGGATATTTAAATGTTCGAACAGGTTTAATTAATAATTCTGAAGAAGTCTGAACTTACAGGTGAAAGTGCTTAATCCTTTGTACTTTTTATCCATTTTTTAGTGCATTAAAGTATTTGCAGTGTGGAGCTTCTTTGTCTGTGGCTGCTTTCTAGGATTGGTTATTGGTGGAAGTTTGTTCAACTTGTTGCATTTTGGTTATTGTAGCAACAGCCCTAGTTACAACATCCACTGTGTCATAAGTCCTTTTAGTAGAATGCTTAGTGACCTGTGAGGCAGAGTTTAATATGTCAAACAGGGAACATTTTGAGTCTGAATTATGTAAGCTACTTAAGCTTTGCTGCATATTAGCAAAACTAGATAGTAGATACTTGGACATGTAAGTTTGGCAACTGGTTGCCCTGACTGCCAAAGTGGAATATGTATAAATCTTTAAAAAAAATCTAGCAATAAACAGATATCTATGTAATTTGGTAGAGGGCTCCCTATGGAAATGTTGATACTCAAAATTATGAGGGCCAACAAGCTGAAAAAAAGACCAAAAACACAGAGCGAATAAAAAAAAAATCACTCTTCTCCTTTAAATTTCTTTTTGCAGGGGTGTAAGTTTCCACTGTACCCTGTAATGTGGGGAGCAAGCCCCCACCCCACACAAAACTTATATATATCAAATTCTAGATCACCATACCTCAGAAACAGAGGGAACATTCCAATAAATGGAATCTCAGACTTAGTATATATAACTCTGATCTTTCAGCCATCCAGTCTCCATATTTCAGGACTCACTTTAGCAGGTGCCAACATTTCAAATAGTTACTGCAGAAAAGTCCTTAGAATATCTGAACCTTTCAATAGAAATAATTGCAGGATCTGCCACAAGACTTTTATAAAAGAATTTATGTATGCAGGCTCACTATAAAATCTCCCAGGTTTCTTGGGCACAGGGGATTGGGAATCAGGAGAAATTGAGGCAAGAAACAAAGGCATTCTCCAAAACCTCCAAGATGGGAGAGAAGGTGGCTACTGATATGGGGGGATCCTTACTCAGTAACTCATAATATTGCTTCTAGGATTCTGACACCACCTTATCTTCCCATTTAAAAAATTCTTTCATTTTAGAAATAGTTTCCCCAAAGGATATTTCTTCATTGGAAGAGTCTGAAGATAGACTGTGCAGTCTAGACTCTCAAAATATGATTCAAAAATATCATCTTCTTATGAAAAATAGGAAAATGTACTTCTCTTGACCAAGGTAGAAACTGGAGGAGAAGGCTAGACAGAATGGATTACCTTAAATATGCCCTGTGCAAAATTATACCAATCTCCTTGGGAAGCCTTCTGCATAGAGGATGTGCAATGTGTGGACACATGTTATGTTTTGTTTTCTGTGCCTAATTTTTAGGACTAAAATTAAATGACTGAACGTCTATCAAGAACCCAGTGACGTTCTTCCTCATCAGCACTTGGTGGACACTACTCTCAATATCATAGTGAATAATTCTTTGTTGTCCCTTGTTTACTGGAATATCAATATATGCAGTTTGAATGGATGTGCCAAACATCCACTCTTTGGCAATCTTCTGAAGGGTCACATCAGAGGGGCCAGGAAAGATAGAGTGACAGTCAAAGGGCTGTGGAAACACTACTTCAAAGATGTAAGGCCCAGACTAGAGAAGAAAGGAAAAGTAAGGGCTTCTTTGGAAACCTCTTTCAACGTTTCTCTTTTTCTTTTTCTGAGGGGACACAGCTGAAGGGTAATTTATCCCCTTGGCTGCATGTGCCAAAATCCGAAGATGTTTATTGTCAGGAAAACATTAACAGAACTTAGTCAATTGCTTATGATTTCAGAAGTAAATGAAAGGCAAATCTGAGAGGACTATAATTTATGTTCTTCCCCAAAACAAAAAGAGAGCGGGTATGGGAGTACTTATAAGGTATCTGTCTACAATAAAAGCATTTACCCTTACTGATAGATATAAGCATTTTTTACAGAAATGTTTCCCCAGAATAAGGTAGGTTCTTCACAGTGATACTTATCTACCCAAAATTGTAGCTGAAACTGACCACCAATACTCAGACTGTGAAGATGAAAAAAGTCGGCATAAACATACATATTGTAAGAATGTTCTGATTTTTCACATGTCCGTATGTCTGTCTTATAGCAGCATTTACTCTTGTTTTATGGGCAAATGTGCACTTTGTGTGAAGATGGAGCCCAAAGCTGTGTAGACTAGCCAGATTTCTAATATCCTTGTCAGGATATATCCCATATAGTTATGGCTGCTGCAACAGTGATATTATGAACATCAGTTTAGCTTGGAAGTCTGAATAAATGCCTTTAGATCTTATAACACTGTCTCTTGTTCCAAAAGTTTGATTCACTGCACCTGCAACTTTTGTAAACATGTTATAGTGATCTGTGAATTGCATCAGCATACTTTCTAACTGGGCTAGGTGCACCTATGCTAAACACAGCTTGTCTCTAATTGGGCTAGGTGCACCTATGAGCACTACAGCTTGCAGTGTTGGAGCCTGAAAGGTAGGTTGCATGCAGTGGCAGCTGGTGAGTTCAAATCAAAGGGGAGCTGCAGGAGACAGTGGAATGGGTGGGGCCAATGGGAAGGGGTGTGGTCAACTAGAAAGGGGAGGAGCTATGCTCAAAACCACAAAACCTGGAACTTTAATTAAATACGCTGCCCTGGGTGCCAAACCATCATTATGAGAGTCCAATCAAGACAATGTGAAGTGTAGAAAAATATTTCAATGCATTAGCTGCATGACAGCTTACTTAATATCTAGATGGAAACAAAAAGGCTGTGAGGCATGAAAAAATAAATTACTTTTTAAATACATTACTGGAATGCCAGTCAAAATCAAGTACAAGAAAAACAAGCAGCACTCAACTCAAACCACTTCTCCTTGCATTGCAGTTCTAATTATAATTTATATTCAGCTTTATTAAAGTACCAAGTAACATGCTGAAAGTAGCAATCTCTGTGATACTCCACTTGTAAAAATGCTTCTTATCCAAAAAAGACCTGCGGCCTGACAACAGCTATCTACTTGTTTCATGGGGAAAGCATGATCAAAGTAAAAAATGAAAAGCAAACAAGAAACAAGCTCAAGATACATTGCTTAAAGGATTACTGTAGAGGTAATGGACCACACATGATAGATTGGCATTCTGTTTGGTTTATACGTAAAGCCTGCAAAGATGACTGCAAGTCTCCAACAAATTTAATGAGCTTCTTAAAATAATAATGTAATCCTGTCCTTTATTACAAATACTGTCATATGCATTTCAATACCCAAGGCGTATACGTTATGTAAGTATTCTCTGCATGGCAACAACAGAAAGGTTTTCCATGTTGGCAATTCTTTAACAGTATGCTTATTAAAGGTTACTTGCATCTTACAATCTCAGACAAGCTTACCTGATGGTCATTAAAGCATTGCTACTTAATACAGAGCAACAGGCACTTTCTGAGTAATAATAAGCATAAATCAACAGTATAAAAATATGACAAACCAGAACATTCTGCAAAATCAAGGACAGAATAAAAGTAGTACTTGTGTCTACCTTGGATGGGGGATACTCTGCACATTTAAATTGCATAACTGCTCCTTGCCTTGCTTGGACACATCCAGAGTCACATTACATGAGGCAGTGGGGTGCAACAAGTATATCACAATTTGAAATGTCTCTGGCTGACTGTGATGGCCCTGACACATTTGTCATACCTCTCAACCTCAGAGCAAGAAATCTGGACAAAGCCATACATAGAAGTGGGACAAGGCCAAAAAATAAGGACAATTTTAAATATTGCTCTTATAAACCTAGAAAGGTAATAGAGTAGTAGGTCTTGCATTAGTATGAATTTCTGAAGGGTATGAAATCTGAAACACAAATGTCTGTCATTATTTTCTAACTTCAGTCTTTAATGATTTGCTACTAATTTGCCAAAAAAACACAATTTTATGAAAAATGGACCAAAATGTGATGCAAAAATATAAAATAGCCACACAATACAGCTGGGAACCTGTCAAAGAAGGGACACTTTTTTAATATTAGTACTGCTAACATGAGCAGCTGACAAAATAAAAGAATCTGCATGCATTTCTGAAATAAAAGTAATCTATAACTCTGATTATTACAGTTATTTCTTAACTGTAAACCCCCCATGATTTCTTCCAAAATTGCCATTTTGCGGTGGGATTATTAGGGGAAGAGCAACATTTTGAGCCAAAATTGGGGACAGTTCAGAGGTTTGGATATGCTTAATTCTTTAAAGCAATTTACATACCTCTCAACCTGTTAATGCAGGAAATCTGGACAAGGCCAAATATATCCGAAACTCAGTGTCTGTCATTACTTAGTGACTTAATTCCTAAATTATTTGCCAGAAAACCACACATTTAATGAGGAACAAACCAAAAATAAGAAGCAAAAATCTATTCATTCTGTGAAAATCTGGACAGTTGAGAGGTATAGTTCAGCCGGGGCTGTCTTTGAGTTTGCCGCCCTTTCCCCTCACAAAATCATGGTTGAATGGAGCCTCCCCCCTTCAGCTATTCCAATGAACCATTACTTGGCTATTTCAACCCATTTACCATAAACACTAATGTGCATACTGCTTTACTTCTACAATGATTTGGACTTCATTTGAAAGTTTTATTTTGCATTTTACAGCACATACACTAAGACATCTGCTAAACAAAGCAATGCAATCTCACAATGAAAACAGACATAATTAAAACTTCTCTGCCCTTGAAACTCACATTCATTGAAACAGCACTGAAACCCACATTCAAAGAAAATACATTTTACCAGTGACAGATAAAGATTAACTTTGGGCTGTTTTCAAATCATAGGCCCCTTGCACATGAAACATACATGTGGTCTTTGATACACCTTTCTGATTTTATTAAATTCTATTCCTTGTACAATACAGTACAGCTGTAGAGGGCATTTTAAATTTGTTTTGAACATTTTTCCAGTAAACAATGAAACAAAATGCATGCACCAATAATGACAAAACTGCCCAATTCAGAACATGTTTCTAGTAGACAATGGAAAAAATGCATGTACCAGTAATGACAAAACTTCCCAGTTCAGGACATTTCTATCATAAAGTCTACTCAGACTTCTACAGTCCACCAGTATCAGTAAATATGCACAATCTCTGAAGAAGTAAAAGTCATCTAAATAATTCCACATTAAAAAAAAATATGTAACTAATGAAGAGGTTGCTGCTAGCAAACAACTTTATATGTCATTGTTTCATCTACAAATAAAAGTGTCTGTTGCCCTTGAGGAATAAATTGCCTATGTTTCATTAAAAAATTACAAGCTACTAATATTGCAATAGGGAATGGATGGCAAACTGATAACAGGTTCAGAGTTACTAGGTATCTTCACCAAAAAGGACTGCAGCATCCACCCCCTTTACAATATAGTACAGTATCAGCAATGCATCTACTTACTGTGGGAGTAGAACCCACAGCCTTCTGCATCAAAAACAAGCACACTACCTGTTGTGCTATTAACAATGCAAGCCAATTCAGCATAAGCATCACTAAACTTTTGTTCCCCTGCAGCTCTCAGCTTCTTGTAAAATCTACTTGACACAGCTATATCTCTGAACTTTGCAGCACAAGAAATCTGGAAAAAGCCAAAATTTGGGAGGGGGGGCAAAAGACCAAAAAACAGGGACACATTGTAAACATTGCTTGTATAATGTTGGAAAGGTGCTAGAATAAAATGCTATGTTACCACCATACATTTCACTGCCAAGCATTGAACCCAGGACCCTGTTCAAAACAATCACAGCAACATACCATTATGCCAGATCAATCACCTAATTTATGAAAACGGAAGACTGAAACTTAAATGGCTGCATTCAGTGAATTCAGTTCTCACCATAGCTGTCAACATCTTAGCACAAAACACCTGAACAAAGCCAATACTGGGGGACTACAGCCCCCAAACATATTCAGTGAATTCAGTTCTCACCATAGCTCTCAACCTCTTAGCAAAAACACAAACAAAGCCAGTAATGCGGGAATACAGCCCCCAAACATATTAAGTGAGTTCAGTTATCACCATAGCTCTCAACCTTGGCACAAAAAACCTGGACGAAGCCAATAATGGGGGAATACAGTCCCAAAAATAGGGACAAATGTCAAATATCCATCTTATAAACTTAGAAACTTGCTATAATAATAGGTTTTGTGTTATCATGTACTTTCTGAAGAATATGAAGTCTGAAATTCCAGTGCTTGTCATTTTTATTTAACATTTGTTAACCAAGAAAGTCTGATTTGAAACAAAAGCCAATTTTTGACAGAGGAAGAAACACTCCAGACATGTCTTTGTAATATGAGAAGACACCAGAGCAAACCCACACAAACACAGGGAGGACATGCAGACTCCACATAGAAGGCACCCCAGACAAAAATTAAAAAAGACAACCTGTAGCAGTCAGGCAACAATGGTACCACTGCACCACTGTACAACTGGCTGGGTTGAGAAACAAAAATACAGAAATCACAGATTTTATGAGGAACAGAACAAATATGAGGCAAAAATCTGCAATTTTTTTTTTGCAAATGGTGGTGGGTAGAGAATTCTGGATCTTGCCATTTGGGCCCAAGGTACAGGGTTCAAGCCTTATTCTCTACTCACCACCATGTAGCGACTGGGGCATTTTACACACACACACACACACGTCTCTGAATTTGCAGAATGTTTCTGATGTTATCACGGATCCTTATAAATCATTAATTATTACAGGCAGAGAATAATACCAGAAATTAGGGTTTATTCTTCTTATTGTTCAGAAAATGCATCTGGAGGTAAGATCTGTTGCTCTAGTAACTATTTAAGTGGATTAGAGTAATATGTGTTTCCCCTGGCTTTATCAGGAAGTCTTAACACTGCCCTCATAAGTCACAAACCAGTACACTCAAGTCAGTAATGCCAGACATTACAGTTTCATACTGCATTTTCTTCATATGCAACGTCTTGCTGAAAAACCTGTAGATCTTTTAACTTTTTTCAGTGATGTAAAGTGAGGAAAGCTTCCCGAGTGTCAAACCCCCCCCCCCCCATTTTTAACTTTTTTCTGTGATTTAAAGTGAGGAAATTTCCTAGTATCTAGTGATTCCCCTGTAGTACATCCACTTCTCTTCAGTCTTGGATAATTTGAGAGGCATGGACATCCCCCTCCCCTGCCATCCTCTGTTTCACACACACACATATACACACACACACACATATACACACACACACACACACACACACACACACACACACACACACATACACACACACACACACACACACACACACACACACACACACACACACACACACACACACACACACACACACACACACCATCGCCGAGCTGTACAATACATTCCTACACACACTTACCTGCAAAGTCCATCAAAAGCAGCAAGCTCCGAGCTGTACAATCCATTCCTGCACCATCATCGCTGGCCGAGCTATTAATCCATGCAATAGGCAAGCCTTTCCCGCGAGAGCACCTAAGGCTCATCCTATCTGTCCCACGAGACCACCCTCCTGCGGACGTTGCAGTCCGATCCCCTTCCAGTCTATGCAGCTCTGACTGCATAGACTGCTGGGAAAATGTAGATGCGCATGTTGTCTTTGTAATCCAGACTGCTGGTGGAGACAGTCTGGATTCTGTGCGCATGCTCCAGATTGGTTCACCAGCAGTCCGAATATCGGAAATGCTGCGAGTGCGCATGCGCAATGTTCCGGGACTCGCGTTATTTTATTATTTTCTTTTTGTTATTTTTATAATATATTTTATTTAATTTTTTTTATTTTACAGCTGGGAGGGCTGCAGTCCTGCAGTCCAATAGCATGAGCCACCCCTGGTTGCATGCTCAGATTATCCTCCAACTAAATTTGCCTTAAACTGTTATTCTGTTATTGATGATCTCAGTATGAATGGTGCTATAACATGGTTCCCTCATTTTTTACCATTTTCTATTCATCTACCATTTCTACCAGAGGAGTGATGGGCAGTGTAGAGGCTCATAGGCCATTACTTTGTTGATCATTACAGGTTTGTAGCTTCATAGGTAATACTAGGCAAATGGTCTGCAGAACATTTCAAACATAGCCAAAAAAAATTTTCATAATTTCCCTCTAGCCTCAATGACAGCAAGTCAAGATAAGACCAGAAGAGAATTTGAGGCTGCCCATCCAATTATCTAGGTTTACTTTGATGGTAGCAAGGGTGCTACTCTGCTTGAAGTGTAGTGGAAATTTGTTCCAGAGGTGAGGAATATGTTGAGTTATGAATCTATCACTCCCATGTGCCTTATTTACCTGCTGGGGAAGGTTTATTTCCTTTAGCCAGGTATCTGATGCACCATTAGTTCTGCAAAGGAATCCGAGATTCATGTCATGAAAGATTAGATACAGATCTCCATGGAGGAGTCTGTAAGATATTAAGTGCAGAGAAAAGGGCTGCTAGTCTCTCCTGATAGCTACATTTTTTGAGGCCTCTGATATTTTTAGTTATGAATCTCTGAGGTCTTTCAAGTTGTGTGATATGTTTAAATAAATACATGCCAAACGGTGTGTTATATGCAATAATGGGTCTGATAAGATGTGAATAAAGGGGAATTAAGACTTCATTGGATATAATGGAGATGCCTTTGGAAATTAGATTGGCCAGATAAAAAGCTTTCTGAGCTACTGAGGAGCGATGATGGTCAAATGATAAGAAATTATCAACAAGAGGACCCAGATCCCTTACAGCAGTGCCTGATTGGAGGAGTGTATCACCTGTATAATAAGTGAAATGGTTCTATTTAACAAAATGAACTATGCTACATTTTGCTACATTTAATGTGAGGCCATTCTGCTCGCACCACTTATTACCATGATGTAAGCAGTGTTACAGCAACTATGAGTCAGTTGAAGATCGAATAACAACACCCCGTTTACAGTCATCTGCAAACTTAGATAACCATGGGCCGGAACTGCTGGCCTGAAGGTCTGAGAACTATATGCCAAATACGAGAGGGCCCAAAACTGAGTCCTGGGTACACCACTGGTAACTGTTCTGCTTTCAGAAATGACTGCTGCTACTCTAACCACATGAATTCTGTCAGACAACCAGTTCACTATCCATTGCATGATATAAGGAATTACATTCTGATTTACAAGTCTGTCAATAAGGCTTACATGTGGAATAGTGTCAAAGCCCTTTGCCAGATCTAGATATGCTGTACGCACTGCATAACAACTATCCAATACTTCAGTTACTTTTTCAAAGAAATTAATTTAGATTATTTGTAGCTTAGCCACTACAAATTCCACAATGTACTGTCACCTTGCATTAGAGGTAGGGGGTCCAGTCCTTGAGTGAATTTAAAGTTACTCTTCCAGTTGTCTATGTTGTCTTTAAAGAGCGTTAGGAAAATACTTTGCTTAATATAAAAGGGAAGTCTGTTCCAGGTAATATTTATTTGACAAAGGTATGTATGCTGATTGCAGGTTCTATGTATGTTAAAGTGGAGGTCTTGAGGTTTAGATCTTTTGAGTCTGTATTCATGGTATTGCTGGTTTTCTAAATGGGTAATTTGAGGCCTTGTAGGCAAGGCAGATGTCTCCTGTCAGGAGTTAGTGAGAGATGAATATGAGAGATAATAATTTACAGTGATCTGTGTAGCTCATGGAAATCATGCCTTTGGTTGTCTTAGTGAGATGTAAGTTGATCTTTGTAGTTCACAGAAATCATACTCTTGGCTGTCTTAGTGAGAAGCAGTGGGATATTTCAAGTTAGATCATGAGCTTGGGACGATGTATACCAAATGGAGCATTATCGTCTATTAAAGGCTAAATGGGGGGGGGGGGGTAGAGAAGGATAATAACTTTTTTACACCTAGTAGATATACCTTTGTATGCCCTTGATGATCACCTGGGCTAAATAGAAGGACCCTCTGACAAGAGAAGATATATGGTGGTGAAAAGAGAGTTCATTGTCTACAAAAGTATTTAGAGTTCTAATGACCATGTGAATTATAAGGAGGTATCATTTATGTGGTATCTGCATGCATGCTCATGTTTATCAGAGGACAAAATGCCGCACTTTCAGCATTTAGCTTTAGGCCATAGTCCTAGCAACTTAAGTTTGTATAAATTAGACAATCTTTGAGGATCTGAGAGTTGCTTGGAGAGATGATGATGGCTCGAAGTCTGGAGTCATCTGCAAATGTTGCCAGCTACAGACCTTTAACATCAGTTTGATCTCAGAGAAATAAATACCAAATATAAGGGGTCATAGTACTAATCCCTGGGATCCTTTTAGAGGAGAGCTTGCCCTGAATCCTGTTTGACTGGCAAGCAACCAGTTTGCTTACCAGTAGTTTGCAAAATTGTTCACATTTTTTTTTGTTTGTTTGTTTTAAGCTTTTTGATAATGCTGGAATGTGGAAAGGTAACAAAGGCCTTTGCCAAGCTGGGGTAAGCATTGTGTACTAATTTGCCCCTATCCCATTCCTAAGTGACCATTTCAAAGAAGTTAATAAATTCAGTATACAGATCTTCCTTTACAAACCTAAACAAGTCTGGACACAGGGACTATAGACTGCTAATATCTTTGTTTACCAGTTACCTAATGACATGATCCATTGCTTTACAAATAGGGATTGTAAGGCTTATTGATTTATAGCTGCCTGGATCAGTGATGGATCCACCCTTGTGCGGGGATGACCACAACTATTATATAAACCTCCAGCATAAAAGCCAGCTGTGAAGCTGAAGTTGAACAGATTTAGTACTACGTTAGTGAGACTGCGCCTCACACCGATGCTGAAAGTATTCAAGCACATCATCTGGACTCATAAAACTAGTGTTTTTGACTCTGGACCATACCGCTCAGCCATTTAGTGCAAGAAATGCATGTCATTATTTAGTGATTTAATCTTTGGATAATCCCAATGATTTGTCAAAAAAACACAATTTTTAAGAGGAACAGACCAAAACTTTGAGGCAAATATCTGGACATTCTGCAAAATCTGTACAGTTGAGAGGTATGCTCTGGACAATATCCTTCAAACCTGATCTAAAGTGTTTTCTGGATGGGCACTGACACCATGGCATGTGAGGTTTAGCTTGGGGGGAGTCAGGGGGCAAAGTTGGAGCTGCACCTTTCTGCTAGCATGTTTGTTCTGTTGTCAAAGGGAAGGTGTTATTGTCATGCATCAGTTCAGTGCCGTGTTGGGCATTGTTTTTTAGGTTTTTAACATAGCTGATAAAAGCCTTATGTCTGTCTTTTACAGAGTCTGCAATTTTATTTTTATACCTGTCTTTGGAGCATTTCATTTTGTACCTAGGTTCTTTGTTTAACCTCCTATAAGTTCAATGGTAAGTACTGGGCTATCTGACCTTTGTGGGCCATTTTAATCCCTGTGAATTTCCCTCAAAGATAAAAATCAAACCCCATACCTTGTATCGATGAGGTAAACACCCTAACCATTACACTAAGCCTCAAATGTAGGGATAGGTATATGTGAATAACGCCCATAGGATGTGTTTGTGAGAGTGTGCCCTATGGTTTGGTAGGGTACTTGTATCTCTCACAAATAGACAGTTATGAGTTAAGTGAATGATTATTATCTCTTATCATCAGGCAATTTTTACATTGCCAGAGTAAACTAAGTCCAATGAGGCTGGCAAAAGATGTTGAACTACTTGGCAGATCGTCCATTTTAGACCAATGGTGGAAGGAGTGTTAAGGAAGAATAAGAGAATATGATAGCATTTGAGCTTCTGGATTAAAGTATTAGTTCAAAGCAGAAAAATAGATGTAAATTAATTTAGATTTTTTTCTGTAGGAACAATCATTTCTTACTTCTACCTTTCTCTGCTGATATTTACATATAATATCTTACTTCACTTGCCCATTTAACATACACATCAGTGCAAGTTATATACAAATATATATATATTTGTGCTCTCCAATTATGTGCCCTCCAGCTGACCATCAGCTGCTGGATGCACCATTTTCCATACGGGGTGAGTCAGCACCAATGACAGGCTGGGTAGGAAAAGTGGAGCAGAGCAGCATGTAGTGTCACAAACACTGGTCCTCATGCCAGGGGATGTTTTCAGTATACCCTAAATGGATGGAGCTAGTGACATTATGCCCATCACTGCACATGATCTTTGTTAGTTCCAGCCATCCTTTAGATGGTATAGTTTTAGTAGAAATCTGTCTTCATGATCATGGCCCATCCCCATTAGAAGAGGTGTGTCTGCATCACAAACAGAACCCCCCCTCCCTTCCTCCTAGTCAGTGAGTCCGTAAAGCCACTCTATCGCACCTCTCTCTTCCCTGTACTTCCAAATCCCATCCCTCTTTCACCTGCACTTCCAAATCCTATCCCTCTCTCCCCTGTACTTCCAAATCTCACCCCTTTCTCCCCTGTACTCTCAATGTTTGAGTCACTAACTGAGCTTGTCTCATCTGAGTTGAAGTAATAGATCTGTTCCTCTACGTCATGGAGCTGGATAGTGTTGTTATATCTTTTATTCTCTTGCTAGATGAAAAAAAAACTTCAACAAGATCTGTAAACACCATTAATTCACTGTGTTACATAATTGAACTATATATATATATATATATATATATATATATATATATATATACATATATATATGTGTGTATAGACAGATACATACATACATAGACTTTCTTTATTTACTAACATATCCATAAGTATCTACAGTTGCATATGTATTTTCCTGTCAGTAAGAAGGCAAAAAGTCTTTACTAGGATAGGGCTAATTCATTTATGTTCACAGAAGACTCTGCTGTTGCCAGGGATAACTTCATACCTTGTTACAGATTTACTATGCATGGCATCCATTAAATTCAACCCCATTTTCCCCTTCCTTCCTACCCCTGAATTACAAAGCCTTGTCATGACTGTGCGGTGTTGTTATGTTAGTACCTTTTCATCCAGTGCAATTAGTAAGGGCATCATAGTAATGCACTGTTGCTAAACTGTATATCTTCAAATGATTCCTTCCTTATTTGCATATAAGCCTGATTTTTTGCTTGAACTGCTGATTTATTAAACCAGCAGTCCATATAATCATAGTACACAGCCCTCCACAGCAACTAAATTCAATTATTCGGTTCAACTATAACAAACTGAAAAAGCCTATTCATCTTTTATGCAGTCATTACTCATGCTGCCATTTTACTAGTATTTAAAGGGTATTGTGCTCCTTGATTTAAAATGAGTTAAACATATTAAGGCTTGCAACAGACCATACATTACCCCTTTAAGAACCCATTCAGGGTAGGATGTAAAGATTTTTATAGCTTCTAATAATGCAGTCGTAAATCACAGTACATGCAAAAAGAGCTATAAGATACCTGTGAGCTTTTTATTTTGAAAACAGAGTATGAATACATTTAAGTCACACCAGCAGTTCAACCTTCACAAAAGCAAAACTTAACTCAGGCTTCACAGCTAGGACAACAACAAAAAAAACGCTTTACTATTATTTCACAGCTGTGACTTCAGATGGTTTTCACTAGTACGAAATGGCAGTTTCACACTATGAAAAATCGAATGCCACAATGTCGAAACCTACAACAGCAAATGCAAAACAGGTGAGTTTCAACAGTGTGATGCAGATCACACTATAGTGGGGATCAGAAAATGTACCCTTTCCCTCACTGTAGTGCGATCTGGGAATTTGTATATATAAGTAGCATGGGGGTGCAGGGGGGCTTGCTCCCCTGTGTACATGTTGTTTACTGTGCAACGTGCAGTGATGCTGTTCCCAGAAGTGTGGTGGCTGTTTGAAAATGTTTATGCTCCATTTCCAGTGTAGTGAAGTTGAAGAGCTTAATGCATTATAAAACAGTTTTTTTTAAATATCATTTTGATTGTTAACGAAGTGTTTTTTAGTATTTAACATATATATTTTTTATACATATATCATTTTTTAAGTTTTGTAGAATATAGTGCTTCATGTCATGTGACTTTATGTGATCATGTGCTTCACAATGACTATTTAAGTGGTTGTTAATAATTGTTTCTGTTCTTGTTGAAGTTGAGTTAATAAACTTGACGAAAGCACTCATTATTACTGGTTTTCATTTCCTTTGCCTCATTTAGTTGTTAGTAGAAGTTTTTGGTTTGTTTTATATAGTTTGTGTTTCTTTCATTGGGGCAAGGCTACAGGAATCAGTTCAAGTGGATCATTATTTTTGCAGGCTGATACTGGAGTTGAGGCTAACTTTGAAATAGAGAGGCTGACTTGTTTAATTAACAACTTGATTCATAAAGTGGATGAAATGGCTGGTATTGTTAATAATTCACAAAGGTACAGGGCAGTCCCTTTAACCAGAGAGAATTTTTTGTAACCTATAATAACTCCCACTAACACTAGTTCACATAATGACAACCTGGACACAGTAGGGTTAGTCGGAAACCCAGTTAATGACTGTACAGGAGTACCAATATTACGTGACTGGCTCTTACCATTGCAACACAAATGCCAATCAGCCTTTGTCTAACGAGGGTAATTTTCCAACTAACACTGTGGCTAGTATCAGTGAATATTTAAGACTGCTTGATCAAAAATCATTGAAACTTAAAAAACTTCAGTTAGAGATTCTTAGCTTTCGTGAATGCTTGCAAAGTCTCCAGGTACCAAAGGGCTTAAGGTCCTGGCTTTACCTATCAGGACTAGTGGCAAAATTTTCCTTTCCACCTAGATTTAATTAAACTTTTTGATAATCAAGGCTTGGAGCTTATGGAGCTTTTTGTGAAATACTACCACATGATGGCTGATGACTTGATTAAAGAAATTGATACTTTAGATGCCCAAATTAAATGCGACTCTGCTTTTTTCGATACAAATTTGATTACAGTCGCGTTTTTTCAAATATAGATGGGCATCTAGCTAAATTAAGGGCTATTAAAGTAAAGAAACTAGCCCGTGATAACAGCTATTACCAAAGGGGAGTGGCATATCCTAAGCCACCCCCATCTCAGCAGTGGAATCCCCATAGAACTGGTGTGCATCCCTTTCCTGTTTCGGACCTACGAGATGACGTAGTAAACCCACCCTTAAATAATTGTAGCTCTGGTTCAGGGCTTAATGTTAACAATGGAGACCAATATGATGACGAGAGAGAATATCAGCAAGGGAATGGATTTAATGGTCCTCGTCGAAGCGAAAGGATAAGGAATCAGAACACGACTGCTTCTGACAGTTCCAATTCCTCTAGGAACTAAAATTTTCACAGAGGCCAGAACCATGGGCATCAGAACTTTGAGAGAAACAACAACAGGAGAAGGGACCGTCAACGTTAACTCCAATTGATAAGGTAACTGATTCTGTCTTAGATGTTATTGAGCCCCCTTTTTATTTTAACATTGATGAAATGATGACTGACCAATGTGTAAAAGTTACGACAAATTCAGGGGGTGACTTTAACATCTTTAATTATTCAAGTTATGAGGTTGGGACTCCTTTAGCTGATACTTTGGCTAAAGGCTTGACTTTTGTGCCATCCAGAAGCAGTGATTTAAGTAGGACTTTAATTGATTTGAAACTTTTTACACGCAAGTTGAATTTACATTTGTTATTTAATGACCATCTTTCGGAAACTGTTGATTTTACAGTTTCCAGTGTGTACAATCCTCCTTTAGACCCTGTTTTAGATGTTTTTGAACATATATGTGAAATTGATTTAAACAATTTGGATATAGGTGGAATTAATAAAAATGGTGGTTTGAACAATTTTAATTCTGACAAATGTGAAATGTTGGATATTTTGAAGAACAGCGGGGTGCGCGTGATGAAACCTGATAAGGGAGGGGGGCTTGTATTTATGGATAGCCAGAGGTATAGTGAACTGATGGTTCAGGTGTTGAATACTGACATTTATGTTTTAGTCTCCTTAACTGAGTTAAATCAAGCTTATAGGAGAATCAGAATTTATCTGAACGATTTATTTATAGAGAATCCTATTATTAGCAGTTGGGAGGGTGGCCAAATGGTTAAGGTGTTTGCCTTACATAAACAAGGTGCATGGTTTGAGTCTCACAAGGGATAATTGGCTAGGCTTAAAATGGCAGTTAGCCTAGTATGAATCTATGATATAGGTGTATTCAACTACCTGTCTATGCCTGCCCCCCGATTCCTGTAATTTTCAGCATTCCGAAAATTGATAAAAGATTTGCACAACCCTCCATTCTGCCCCATCGTCAATGGTAGGAATTTCATCACCTACCCCATTGCTAAATATGTGGATCACTTCTTGAAGAGGTTTGTAGCAGAGAAACTTTATATTTGCAAGGACTCCTGGTCCTTTTTGGAGAACATCAACAATTTGAATTTTGAACCGAATTTCACTTTTGCAACTGTTGATGCAAAGGATCTTTACACTGTAATTCCACATGACGTAGGTATAGAATGGATAGATTTTCTGCTACTTAGGAAGAGGGTTAGTAACCAGGACCTAGCTTTGATACAAGAACTGCTAGAAATTATTTTAAGTAATAATTTTTGCCTCTTTGAGGGTGATTACTACTTGCAGAAGAAGGGTGTAGCTATGGGCTCCCCTGTTGGTGCCAGTTTGGCCAATTTAGTTATGGCCTACTGGAAGAGTGAGTTTATATTAAAAACTAACTCTTACATTGACCACATCTATTATCATACTAGATATTTGGACGATATTTTTATAATATTAAAAGGATCATAGGTTAGTACTAAACTAACTGCCCTTGCAAGCCTAGTCAATTATCCTTTGTGAGACTCACACCCTGCACCTTGTGTTTGTAAGGTAAACACCTTACACATTAGGCCACTCTCCCAATCATGATGTGTTTGCTGAGTTTATTCAGTATTGTAACAGTACAACACAGTTGTTAGTCTTCTATGTTTATAATAGTGACTGGATATCATTTGTAGGCATGGATTTAGCTAAGGATAAGGAGAATGAATGTTATAAAGCTAAGATATTCAGAAAAGAGACTTATTCCAACTCCTTTCTGCATTACTCAAGTTCCCACCCTTGGTACCAAAAAAAGTCTGCTGTAAAAGATCAGCTTGTAAGAGTTGCAAGGATGTATACCACCAATTCAGACTTTATAACTGAATGTGACTTACTCCATCAGATGTTTCTGAAATGAGGTTATCCTGCCCACTTATTAGCAGAATTAATTCAACAAGTTTGGATTAAGAGAAACATTGGTCATTTTAGGGCCATTCTGAGTGGTGGAAATCCTAGCTTTGTGAATGAGGATACTACAGTGGTTAATGAGAACATAAGGGAGATTATTAGATTTCCTTTAACTTTTATTACTCCTTATAACCTGGATGCCAGGAGTATTAAACAGATTTTAATGAAGAATTGGTGTTTAATAACTTCTGATGAGTTACTAATGGACAAACTTGAGGTGAGTCCTAGGTTTGTGTTCAAAAGAGGGCAGAATTTGAAGAGTTTATTAGAATTTAGAAATCCCAATTTTTCCAGGCAACAAGGGATGTTCAAATGTGAGGCCTGCTCACACTGTAAATATATGGAAGTGGGTAGTTCCTTTATGGTGAGGGGACAAAAATACACTTGCAGAGGTAGATTTAATTGTAACTCAACACGTGTTGTTTATATAGTCCAGTGTCAGTCTTGCCCCTCTTTTTACATTGACAAGACTGACCGTAAACTAAGGGAAGGTGTTTATGAACACATATATAATATCCGAAGGGGTAGATCTGAAAATGCTTTAGCAAAGCATGTAGCCAATCGCCCAGGGCATTCCTTTGTATTTAAAGTGATCAACCATATTGAGTTTGATGTAAGAGGAGGACCCCAGTCACTGAGACTCGAACAACGAGAGTTATTTTGGCAGATTAGAACTTTTGCCTATAGTCAGCCAGGTTTAAATGATTTATGCTCCATTTCCAGTGTATTGATGTTGAAGAGCTTAATACATTAGAAAACTGTTTTTTTTTAAAGAATATTATTTTGATTGTTAAAGAATTGTGTTTTAGTATTTAGCATATATATTTTTTATACATATATATTTTTTTTAAGTTTTGTAGAATATAGTGTTTCATGTCATGTTACTTAAATGTGATTATGTGTTTCACAATGACTATTTAAGTGTTTGTTATTGTTTCTGTTCTTGTCTGATGAAGGTGAGTTAATAAACTTGACGAAAGCACTCACTTATTACTGGTTTTCATTTACTTTGCCTCATTTAATTGTTAGTAGAAGTTTCTGGTTTGTTTTATACAGGGAATATGATCAACTATCCTAGACGTATGCAGGAACCAGTTATGCATGCAACCCTGTGATATGCTTCAAGAAAGTTAGTTGTTATACCTCTCTTAACCGTATTACTTTAAAAAGCAGTGATACTGCCAGACTTACAGCCCAGTCCAAAACTTCCAGGAGGATATGTCATTAGGTCACTGCTTAGACTAATCAGCCAGGAAAACTGCAAACAATCTAGTGGGGGAACACAGACACTTTTATTTATTTTGTGGCTTCCTTAAACAGCATTCAGTCTTCTTTTACAACCTAAATAAATATATTTTGTTTCATGCCTATGAAAGGGCATACTTTTGATGTAATTCAGAACATTCCTACTTCTTAAATTGTAGTCCTGAATTCCTCTGCCATTGTAGAAAAGCACACCTGCCCCACCTGCTGTGCATAAAACATTATCTTGAAATAAGGTACAGTTACAGGAGACAGCTAAAAGAGGGGGGGATTTGCTGTCTGGTCTGGCATGGCAATATGTTGCCTTTTGCTAAGAAATGAAAACTGGTAGACGGAACATTCATCTCATTCTTCGTTAGTACCAAAATTATGTATATATTTCACAAGATATCTTTTCTATACTTATGTGACCTGATCAAGTCCTGCTATCTTTAAGCAACAGCTAAATAATAATGGCTGAAAGTTGTCCTGACAGTCCCAAGGCAGAAGCATTTCAACAGCCTGGAACCAATTATCAAATGTATTTTAAATAGCTTTAAACATGAAAAAATGGCTAATAGAAAACATTACTAAAAGGAAAGCAAAGGTGGTGAGTAGATTAAAGACAAATAATACATTATGAAAACTATAATACTACTACATCCGGTTTCATAGTTCCTAGTTTTCTAGTCTGTGTTTATGCATGTGGTAGGCTTATGCCATCCAGGAATTAGCTATACCAAGCTTCCTCATATTTTCTGAGTCTTATGTTTTCATCACATGCATACTTACATTTATTTATGGTTTCTGCTAGCCAGATATTTAATGGTACAGTATTCTATAGTTCAATAAAACAATTTGAAAGAACAATTTTTCTCCATAATGTCTGAGTAGTGGAGAGATTAACAAAGATTCTCATTTTCTAAAGATCATTCTTTACTGACGTGTACTTATATGTAGAAGTTTTTTTAAAGCTAGATTACCAACTTCTTGATGCACTTTGCAGAAGGCATCTGAATAGTATCTGTAACTTAATGGGCAAAGATTCATATATTCTAATAAGTTATTGCAATATAAATTCCTTACTTGTGTAATTTGTCTAGCAATCTTTCCATTTCAGCCAACTGTCTCTTGCTATACATGTGACCATTACTGAGCACACTAGGGTTACATATATAACAATCTGTTACTACTGTATTTATGGACAACATAAGGTTTAGCTGTCCAGTTAATGATGAAAATGTGTTCTTTACTACAGTACTGAAATTACAGCAAAATCAAACTTACTAGCCATGATTCTAAAATATTTGTGCGTATCGACATTCATAATATACTCAATTCCTGGAGCAAGGCATGATCAACACCTAGGACAACCAAAACATGTTCTAGCAAATATTCTTATATTGCTATTTAAATTTTTATTTTTGTGTCATAAAGTAAAATAGCGCAAGTAACATTACAGATAGTTAATAGACTGCAGATGGTGTACATCTGTCTATTGAAGTATTTTTTTATACTTTCCTTCCTAAATACCAGCATTACATGCCTACAAACAATTTGTTAAACAATACTAGTGCTAGTACCAGCCCCTCGGGAACTTAACTGTTCACCAGTGCCTGGTCACATATTTCACTATCATCCTGAATGCTCTCTGTTATGCCATTCATTTACCCACTGTATGATAAAGTTGTTAAAAGGTCTTTGATATAAATACATGATCCTGAGGGATACTATCATTTGACGTAGATAAATCAATGTACATTACTGCTGATGGTAAACTTTCATAAAACAACTAGATTAGTGAAATTGTTCCTTTATAAAGGTATGTCACCTTTTTCAAAATATTTAAGATCACACTCAAGACAGTACAGTAATAACCTCTCCTACTGTGCTTGTCAGATTTTTTGTGCCAGCAATTTATTCATATAGAAAATTTACCCTCACCTGTTATGAATAAGGACAGATTTCTCCATTTTCCAAGTATGTGTCATAAAAATATATCCTTTGCTTTTATCAAGGTAGTAACAAAAAGGAAAACACAAATAGTACTTTTGATTATGAATAAAAAATCCTGATATACCATATGGTATCTGATCCCATTGAAGAGTTTTCATTCAGTAGCTGTAATACATGAAGGATGGTTAGAGAGATACATAGATAGATAGATAGATAGATAGATAAATAAATAAATAAATAAATAAATAAATACACCTCTCTTGCAGAAAGATATTGTACCACAATACTTCCTCTAGAGAGTTTGTGCTTGCAACATGTCAAATACGAACTGAAGTTCTCCATAAAACAATATGTAACATTAACTATTTGCTGGGTTCCCTTGCTGTTTATTAACTTTTAATAACTTATTTTGCTATCAACATAATCTAAACCACTTTTTTACAAAACCATCATTTCCAGCTAACAATTTTCAAATTTAGATTTAGCAGAGTGTGCTACAGTTTTAGATTACACCATTTCTTTAACTCTTTTTTGTGTTTATTAAAGGTACAACATTTCCTCCTCCAGTTAAAGAAACAGACATTTCCTTTAGCAAACTCTATTTTTTAATGCCATGAGGGAATTAGATTCCTAAGTTTAGTTAACATTTTCTACTTTCTCAAACCTCCATGTTAATGATACAATTCATCTTCTAACAGAAAATCTCCCAGCTATCTGATATAGATTTATTGTAAAAAGTATATTTCCAGTCACGTAACAATAAGCTTTCATGGGTATATACGTTTATAGGTTTGATTGTTTATAGCCACCTAGCCCTGAAGAAGAATAACTGCTGTAACTCCATGTTGTTATCTTTATGCCCATTAAGCATAGTAAGATTATATCTGTAGGAAGTTAATGACTGAATTCTTCTCACTATATGTGAAACATTCCAAATCTTGGAAGACAATGGGTAATTTTGCTGTCCTTTTTTCTATTGTTGATAATTGCTTTTAGTATTAGATTCCCACCTATAGTGTTAGCTACCCTACTAGAGCATTTCTGGCATAGAAGTTCAAACAGAACTGGATCCAGCATTGCCATATAAACCTTTCAGTGGTCACCTATTAGTAATCTGTAATAAAACAATGTATTGACAGATGTTGAAGTCATCCTAATCAGTTACAAGTTCCTTAATTTGATCATTTTTCAGGTAAGGAATCACTGTACTTTTTCCAATTAATTTCAGGTGGCTTTTTCAAAGACTACAAAATGTAGTGCTATATTTGGTAATTGTTCCAGTCAGTGAAGTATAAAATGGTACAATGAACTGTTTGGAGTGACCAGGCATGACTTCTTGAATCAGTTCTGCTGTAGAATATGTTTTCTAACCATAGAAGGTACACATTGGTCAAAGTTTAAAATGATGTATACTACTGTCCCTAGATCTTTAATGATGGAACCTTTTTATACAGGTTCATAAGTTCATAGGTGATTACTAGGCTAATGGCACAAAAGCCTTTACAGGCCTAGCCAATAATATCCAGGATATGACAATATCATATCTTAATTCCCTGGCTATAGAATGGGGTAGTATCAGGGTAGTGGGTCTTTGGGTGTTGGAGCCCTGAGTCATTTTACAAATTGCCTGTATTCTTAAGGGATATGGGCAGTATCTTGCAAGTGAATTTACTGTTCCCATCCATTTATCCAAATTCTTTTTGAAGAGAGTGAGTGACAGGCTTTGTTTTACAAAGATGGGTAAGTTTATTCCATAGAGAAGGTAGCCTTTGGGGTACAAATCTGTCTCTTCAACATGTTTTATTAGAGTCACAAATAAGGTTCAGGTCCATGGAAAGCGTAATCTTCATATAATTTTTCTTGCAAATATGTAACATCTTCATCAGGGCTGGATCAGAGAATGTCTTGTTGGTACCATAGCTACCTGGTGGTCAAAGATTTGGTTGCTATCTATCTATGTTCCTAGGTCCCTCACCACAGGGTCTACTTTTAGGGGTATCCTATCAATATTATAATTTGCAGGGATATCAGACTTACTGAAAGGTATGATTATACATTTTTTAGTATTTAGTCTCAGACCATGGTTTTGCCACCAGTCATTTGTCATTTTTAGGCCTGTTTGTAGGATATCAACATTATTTGGGGATTCAGTGATTGCTCCTAGCTTACAGCCTTCAGCAAACTTGGTGAGCCAGAGGTCCCCAACATTGGCCTTCACTTCAGAGAAGTATATACCAAACAGTAGGGGTCCCAACTCTGAGCGCTGGGCGACACCACTTGTAATAGGTTTCTTATCAAAAGTGCATTCACCTATCCGAACAACATTTGTCCTGTCCGTGAGCCAGTTTGCTATTCATCTGACATTGTAGGGGTTTATGCCTAACTCAGTAAGTTTATCTATGATACCCAAGTAGGGGAATGTGTTGAAAGCTTTGGCAAGGTCTACATAAGTGCTTTGTACCATTTTACCCCATCTATGGCCCTGGTGACTTTCTCGAAGAAGTCCTCCAGATTGACTAGGCAAGATCTCCCTTTGACAAAGCCAAACTGAGTCTGGTCCAGTGTTTGGAGAGTTCCTATGTCATTATTGATCAGGTCCATGATAATTCTCTTCACGGTCTTGCAGATAAGACTGGTCAAGTTTATGGGTCTGTAATTCCCTGGGTCAGTTGATAGGCCCCCAACTGTGCAGAGAGATGACTGTTGCAGTCCTCCATTTCTCTGGGACAAAGCTTTTTGAAGGCTGCCATTAAAGAGGGTTCCTAGTGGCTCTAATAGATTATTTTTTAAGCAATTTAAGAAGCATCCGGGAATGTTGTTGGAATCCATGGAAGCTGTGTTTTGGGCTTTAGAGAATGCAGTAAGGACCTGTTCCTTGTAATAACAGGAAGGGGGATGGTTGTGGGTATTACTTTGGGTGTGGTAGGAGGTGATGGGAGGGAAAAGTTTGAACGAAACTTGTCAAGCAGCAGGTTTTCTATAGTTTCAGTCTGGGTGTACGTGTTGCCATTCATGATTAACATTGCTAAGCATTTCCCCTGAGGTTCTGAACATAATTAAAAAAAACCTTTATGGTTATCTTTCATGAGAGGCTATCTTTGCTTTTTAATTTGCTTTGGCAGATTTGACCAGCTGTCTAACTTTTTTTGTTTAGATCGGTGAGTGTCCTTTTGTGCTGTTTTGTCTGTTCCTTCTTGGCTTTGGAGAGGATTTTTTTCCTTTTGTTGAATAGCCTATTTATGCTAGGGTTCGATCAGGGTGATTTATTTTTGCCAGTAATCATAGGTTTGACTTGGACAGGTACTGTCTCTGCTATGCAGCTATGAATGTGGTTGTACAGTGCTTTTTTGTACAGCTCAGAGTAGGCCTCAGTGTCGACCATGTTCAGAAGGGTGTGAAAGTTTAATAAGCTGTCACTAAGTGTAAGGTAACACGCCTTAGCAAATTTCCTAACAGGTTTGGAGTTTGATGGGGTTCTAGGTTAGTTTTAATACCAAAGGCAATCATTTTGTGGTCAGATCTTACCAGGGAGGAGTTAATACATGGGAGGGAGCAGCATGCCCCCATGTTCATGATTACTAGAAGAAATGGGTTAGTACTAGGCTAGCTGCCCTGTTGGGCCATTTTGAGCCTATTCAATGTCTGTTAACAGGAAGAATCAAACCCTGTATCCTCTGTATCTTGTGTCTGTGAGGTAAACACCTTAACCATTATGCCAACCCACCATCCTCTCTATGATTTCACCATATGCATCAAACATCATCATGTAATCATAATCATGATTCTAATTATAATTTATGTTTTTTTTTTTGTCAAGAATCTTGTTGGTATAGCAATCCCAGTGATGCAGGGCAGAGTGCCTGTCTGCACTGCTGGCAACATGTGCGCAGGAATGAACTTGAGCTGCCAGTAGGGCAGATCTGACTGGATAAGATGAAAAAGCCAGCAGCCAGCTCTCCTATCCCAGGCAATGAGTGAGGTAAAATCACAGTGCCTGTGAGATCTTTGGTGGAGACCAGGAGTCTTGCAGGAAATCTCAGGTTTAGAACAAAGGGGCACTGATATCATTCTTATCTCATTGCACTAGCTGGGATAATTAATTACTCTTGCTAGTTTGAAGACTCCCAGGGTCTGTGCTTGCTGCTTCCCACTGGATCCCTAGTGCCCAGAGCCTAATAATGTGTTCCTTTGAGGATGACATTGTGAGGGGTCAAGGGGGCACCAAACAAACTGACACATCTGGAGTACCCAGAAAGACACAGCTGAGGGGAGGCAGGGATGGGTGATTATGAAAACAGTTGGGGAACACATTGAGGCTGTGTGAGTTCTGGAGGAGACTGGTTGTGGGATAAAAAAATGCATCACAATGCTGCACTTAATGAGATTAAAGATGAAATAATTACCGTATCATTCCATAACTTTAGCAACTTTTGTTGAAGTAACTATAATACACAGGCTGCAATCATCAGCATAGCTGGTTATCCATAACCCATTTCCTACTTTTATATCAGAAAGGAATAGTACACAAAGATGTGATGTTAGCAAAGGAGACTGTGAGGTACTGCAGTAATACCTGTTTGAAAGATAAGTAACCAGCCAACTCTGACTTGTCTGTTGCTTCCTGTTACTTAGCTACTATTTTATCTATAGAATTACATATGAATTTACAGTTCAAAGCTTTTAATTTGCCCAGAATTATTGTCTTTGAAACAAAAACCTTAGGAAGGCTAATATAAGTAGTATGCACTATCTACCCTTCATCAGGTCCTGCTTCTTCCTCTTCAAATAATGCCACAAGATTCAGAAGGCAAGATCTCCCCTTAACAAACCCATATCATTCTACATTAACACAAGCAGATCTGATCCATTTTGGATAGGACAGAAATGTTTTTTAGCATGACTGCTAGGGGCTTTGTTGTGTTTTCTTAATTCGGTGTAGGAAACTACCAGATATGTTATCTAGTTGAACTTGAGTTTTCAATTGTATTAGTGGCAGCAGTTATTAGACATGTAGTTACACAGAGGATTTTTCCCCCAATCTCTCCTTGTTTATTACAAATTTGATATTTGTAAGTTGGTAGACTTCATAGCCATTATTGTGGCTTGTTGTGATGGGCATTTTAAAGCCACCATACCGTGGTCAGGTTTAGTGCAACCTGCAATTACTTTCATCATTACCACTCTTCAAGCACCAACTAAAATTACTCTTTAAAACACAATGGCTATGCCCATGTATTAACTCAGATTATACCATGACCCCCTATTAATATTCCAAAACGTGCACACTGATTGGTCAGTGTGCACATTGTAAATCGACTTATACTAATGGAAAAAGGTCCGGTCGCCCGGACTTTTTCCATTAGTATAAGTCTTTTCAAAGCTGTCTCGCTATGTTAAACTCCTTTAACATAGCGAGACAGTGTGTAGAAAGCAACGGAGATCTTGCTTTCTCCGTTGCTTTTTTTTTAAAGCTGTCTCGCTATGTTAAACCCATTTAACATAGCGCAGTTTGTAAAAAGCAATGGAGATCTTGCTTTCTCTGTTGCTTTTTTCAAAACTGTCTCGCTATGTTAAATGTGTTTAACATAGCAAGACAGCTTTAAAATAAGCAACGGAGATTCTCCGTTGCTTTTTTTAAAGCTGTCTCTCTATGTTAAACCCATTTAACATAGCAAAACAGTAAAAAGCAACGGAGATCTTGCTTTCTCCATTGCTTTTACCCACAGCTCTGATGTACTGCGTAGGCATACGCATGCACAGTACATCAGAACTGCTGCAGAATACCAGACAGCTGTGGAAGGGCAGCAAGGAGGCATTATACAATGCCATTATTTAAGAAAAGTAATTATTTTTTTTCTTAAATAATGTCATTGTATAATAGCAATAACCCACTTCTGGGTGTGGGTAATGCTGGATTTACCCACGGTTGGCTTTGTTTGGCCACCGGCCGCCTCATGACCAAACCACGCCAACCGTGGGTAAATCCAGCATTACCCACACCCAGGCATGGGTTATTGCTATATTAACACTAACTGTATAGTATTACTGTTTATTTTCCCTTCCCACAACCTCCAAGTGGAATTATAAAGCCTCGTCTTCTTTAATATTCTAGTCTTCTCTTTTCTGTGAACCTCCCTATTGTACATACTTTGGAACCCTACTCCTGCTCCAGGCACTTGCATTGTCAGTTTTGTATACATGCCAACTATGTTACTTAAGTGTAAAATTCTGAACAGACATAATAAGAAGCTAGAATCTTTCATTTCTTCCCTCCTCTTCTACAAGTCAAATGTTAACCTCTAAACCTCAGATATATGCTTCTAGAACAACTGTATTGCTAAAACCTGCACACGTTTTCTTTTTGATGCTAGCTTCTACTATGTTAGCCTACAGCAATATTGTATTTAACGTTTTTAGTTTTATGTTTCTTTACTGCTTTTTTATTCCTTACATTATTTTAATTTTGGAGCTTTTCTCTCCGGGCCTCTACTGAAAATGGACATGTATCCAGTTAGACTAGCCCCAGTCAAAAAATGTAAAATAAAATAAATAATTATTCCTTAAATAATTTTGAAACATTTGTACATCCCAGATCTGGGGTGGTGGTACCATGAGTAGGTGTTACAAATGACTGAACTAGGTCATTAATACAACGCTGTTCATATTCTATAGCATCAGTAATATGTTTCAGGTGTATTCAGAGGTAGTTAAATTCTTCCAGAACTGAAGCTGAGGTACGTATAATTGCTCTGGCAAATGCATTCAAGAAAAATAAGTGATCCTTTGGATTACATAGGGTGGACAAATAGATCCTATAAGCTAAACTTAAATATATGAATTGTGTATACTACAAGTAGTAATACTTTACCTTGTTGCAAAAATCAATAATTTCATCACTATACTTCACATGGATATAAACTGCTACACCATCCCATCATGAGTGTGCTATGATTGACTCTGAAACAATGTATAACCCAAGGCATTTTATTACTTTATCAGATATTCTGAACTATGTTTCTTTAACAACACATAGAATTGCACTTTGAAAATATGTGGTTCCTTGTCATTTTGAGTTGTTATTATTAACGTTATGTGCACTTTTATATCACATTCCCTCCAGTACAACTCTTTTGAGTGTGTACCTTTAATTACATGTGGGTGTGGCTCGAGCCTTTAAAAAAATGAATTTATCACCTTACAGTTCTAACAAATATTCATATCTCTAGAACTGTAAGTATTACTAGAAAACTGTAAATGGCAAACTATTAAGGATAAATTCATCTTTATATAAGTGACATTCATTCAGTTCAAGGCTTTAATCTGGATTTTATAAGACAAAATAAAGGCAGTGAAATTAATGTTGTAGTGTTGTATAAACAGCTTATGCTATCTCAATAACTGTTCAAACAAGACACATACTGCCAGCAGGACTTTCTTCATACATCTGTGAACTCTCAAATGAGGTTACTTAGTTTTGCTTTTTCTGAATGTTGAGATATTTAGGAAAATATGAAAATTATTATAATACAAATAAACAGTTCACAAATAATATTTAATATCTCTTTAGCTGCATTAGACAGAGGTCAAATATCAATACAATTGGGTCTGCTATAATGTATGCTTTAAGATGAAAGTTTATGACAATCTTGTATGTAACTTAGTTTTGGAATTATTAAAGCAAATATGAACAAGTAATATTTGATGCCTTGAGGAGTCAGTAGGAGGTAACTGCAGGAATACCTGGAGGTGCACTAAGCTGTAATGATATAATATAGACCTATCAGTGACTCTTTTGTATTTTTCTCCAGAAAAACAGTTTTAATCAATAGCTTAAGTATAAAAAATCAGTCACACCAGATAATAATAAATGTGTTTTATCAGATACAAAGTATTTTCCTCATCAAATATTTTGCCCCAACATGTAGCAACCTCAAAGGACTGTCTAAACCACCATTTGTGCATCCAGCTGTTGTGTGTTATAGCTTAAATTCCCATCAAAACTAGTTTATAGCAAGATGTCACAAAATGTCAGAGTACAGCATATTTTCCCCAGTATATCAACTATGTCAGCATATTTATTCTTCATTTTTAAAAGGCTGATTGATCAGAGGTTATTCTGAATAGTTTGCCCTAGTTATTATCCAGCTTACATGCAGCATGCTAGTACTCAGCATAGTAATAAAAATTACTTCTTGGATACTTTCTGGTTGCCTCTTCATGCTGCTGGTCACACTGTAGCTGCAAGATTGTCATGGTTTCCTCTTTCTGCCCTACATATTTTTGCATGGAATTACTGGTAATTAAATATTCTTTCCCATAACTGTTTTGTTTTTCCATTTTATTGGAAAATAAGGACAGTTGAGTGGCTCCATAAAAACACACCACTTCCTTGTCTTAAAAATTATATGTCCGTCTGAGTCTTTGCTAACTCTCCCCCTTATTTTAATTCTTAAATCTACACTCACCATGTTAAATTTATTTTGTTTATTTATTAAACATGTAAGTGAACTTGATCATTGTTTACCCTTTACAGCCATAGTCTGGTTCACAAGGGCAAGGGTAGACATGGACAGCACAGTGGTGCAGTGGTTTGCATTGTTGTTTTACAGCAGGAGGTTTTCTGGTTTGATTCTTAGCTAGGGTGCCTTCTGTGTGGAGTCTGCATGTCCTCCCTGCATTTGTGTGGGTTTCCTCTGGGTGCTCTGGTTTCCTCCCATATTATGAAGACGTGTCTGCAACATTTCTCCCTGGGCCTCCACTGAAAATTGGCTTGTTCCAAGTCAGACTTTCTTTGGAAGCAAATGTTAAATTACATAAATAAATGGAATTTTGTGGAAAGCTTAGTCTAGCTAGCCAACTGGTTTGTTTTAAGAAGCAAGAAGAAACCTAAGAATGCTGAGAAAACCCATGGTTAGGACAACAATACTTTGGAATAAATTGCTCTTGAATTTGAGACTATCCCCCAGTATAAAACAAGGGAAGATAATATTAGATAAGTGGTGAGAACTGCAAGTGTACAGACCTTATAGTTCAGGAATTAGACTCCTAGAATATTTCCAGGTTTGGGGGTTCGTATAATGGTTAATGTGTTTATCTCATAGATACAAGGTACATAGTGTTTACCTCATAGATACAAGGTACATAGTCGGATTCTTACCTTTGAAACAGAAATTGACTATGCTTAAAATGGCCCATAAGGGTAGCTTGCCTAGTAGTTACCTATGAATCTATAACAAAAAGGGTAGCAGGGGTGATGTGAAAAATTGTCCATATCTATTATAGGGAAATATTTTGAGAGGTGCATTTTCCAAAAGTATATGTAGTATTGGTAATCCTGAGATGTTAGATATATTTCAATATAGTTTTTTAAAAGGTAAATCTACCCTTTAAGATCTCATTGAACTCTATGAAAACACATCTCAGTCATTAGATGCAGAAATCTCATTAGGTAAAGTGTGCTTAGACATGGAGAAGGCATGTGATTCTGTACCCCATCAGGTGATATTCAGTACTGTTACTAGAGCTGGCATTAAGCCCTACATCAGGAGCTGGATTAATTGTTGACTTGTTGATAAAATACAATTAGTTCTAATTTAAAGTAAAAATAAAACTCTGATCTACTTCCAATAAGTATTGTTGCTCCTCGGAGAGCAGTGTCTCCATTCTGTTCGATGTTATCTTATCACTGTTGGATTAGTAAATATGCCAATGACTTAAAGATTTTTTTTTTTATCACTAATGGCAAAGATGTGCAACCTGTTAATAACTACCTCTCTCCTATTAGCCTCTGGGCTGAGTTAACTGTTTTAAAATTTAGTAGAGATAAATGTTCAGTAAAGTAATTTGGAAAACCTCAGATTAACCACTCCATATCTCTCTCCTTATTTGTTATGAATGTTGTTGAGGGATAGGAAATCTTGGGAATTCTGATTACTAATAATTTCTCCTTTAGCAAACATGATAGCATGATTAAATATAGAGTCATGCTAAATAATTTTAGCTCTAGGGGCTGTAATCGCCTGATTCCAAATTATAGTGCATACATGCAATCAATTGTAGACTATAATATTTTTTGCATCTACCGTAAGAGTCAGCTTTAAGTTTTGGAAAGTGTACAATGATGCTTCACAAAGTACATATATAGTGTCAAACATTTGTCCTATAGACAAATATATAAAATATGTTTTCTACTTACATTACCGCTATATTTGGAGCAAAATATTGTTAGCCTACAATGTGTCTCATGATTCCTTTTACAGGACAGTTTTACCATAAAACTAAACCAGATAAAAAATTCCTTGAAGCATAGCAACTTGAAATTATGTACACCATTAGTGAAAATTACTTCAAGACAAAACTTAATTTCAATGAAAATCCCAACATTATGGAGTAAAATTCCTGTAAAGGATAGAATGATACATAATATTATTTTATTTTTAGAAATAATTAAATCATTTGGTTGGTAATTTGTTTTATGATCCGAAATTTGTGGAAATTGGTCTTACTTGATGTTCTTCAACCTGGAGTAGTATCACTTGACTTATGACTTAATAAGATTTATAATTTGAAGTTATGAGTCTGCCTCGCCAAATAGATTTGTAACTGTTATCACATACTTCTCATTTTCTCCATACTAATTTAAAACTGTAAAATCAAACTTACAAAAGTTACTCTGAAATCTTTCATTTAAATATCAAATCAAAATGATCGTCTTACTTTTACTTATTGGCAGAAAATCAATATCACAATTTAGAAAGCGATCCATTTTCTTTTTCTAACTTTTCTATAGCTTTCAGACATTTTTATATAAAAATGAATTTTTAAAAGCTGCATGAATACCATGATGTTTTCACTGTAGCTTCTCATTTCCCTTGCGTCCTGAAACCATTTTCAATACACACTGGCTACATGCTTATGTCACTGCATGCCCCAAACCCATTGCAAGGTCAGGAGAGCTGGATCTCATATCCCTCCCTTCATAAATATGATTGCATGCCCCACTGTGAGCAGAGTATCACAGCTCCAGTCCAGGGGAGATAAGCTGGTCAATCTATATGGAGGTTGGGAGGGTATGACTCTAACTGCCTAGCTGATGGTCATCCTGGTTAAAGGGCTAAAAAAGAAGATAAAAAATACTTATAACTACAAAAATATTCCTAATAACATCAAAGTATTCAACAACAAATCATCACTGCATCAAAGCTCCACTGTCAGTATGCCAGTTAATAGTCATAAGATTAGCAAAGTATTAAAAATAATGCTTGTATTGGAAGCATAAAACAAAGGCACTGAATTGACTCATTCAATCCTGATTAGTGAGAAGTGAATTAGTTTCCTTGATTCCTGTAGGCTTCTAAGCCAGAAAATTACTTGCCTCTTGAGATCTTTACTCCAAAACATGCCTCACAGGATTTGCAATCCCCCGGATTCACGGATCCTCCGTGTAAGACTTAATAAGTCTTACTCGGAGGCTGCAGTTGAACGGTATAACATCAGCCTGCCATGAATATTCATGAGGCCATGCTGACTCAACCGTAAGTCTTACACGGACCGTGTAGGAAAGCAGGGGGTATGTCCGACTGCCGAGCAGTCTAAATGTCCACGCCCCTGCAAGGGTTGGAAAAGTAAAATGAAAACACACAAGAGCAAGTCCGCTCGAATGTCCTTGCACCCAACACCACACTCCCTGACATTGTAAACCCCCATCACAGTTATAAAAAGTAAAACATTAATTTTATTTTTTTTTTAATTCCTGAAATAGCTGCCCGTATTTGCGCGTGTGTGCATGGGTGTTCCCATTGCTTAGCTGCAGTTAGCAATTCAGACATGGAAGAGCATAAGAAAGAATGGTTATGCAAATCACACCAAATAGCAATAGCATAATGGTAGAGCATTCGCACAAAAAGGAGGCATTCATAGTTTGAGTCCCACTATTCTCCTTCTTATTTACGTTTTAAATCAGTATATGAAATAATACCCGACATATATGATTAAAATATTAGTAAAAAGCAGTGAAATGGCTTATGTATCAGTGAAGAAAATATATATTTTTAAAGGATCCTGATATATAATTGCCCGCAGTTAAGCCGCACTTTACCCAGCGCAATAGAGTTGCCCATAATTAAATAGCACTTTACCCAGCGCAATATAGTTGCCCAGAGTTAAATAGTGCTTTACCCAGTGCAATAGAGTTGCCCAGAGTTAAATAGTGCTTTACCCAGCACAATAGAGTTGCCCATAGTTAAATAGCGCTTTAACCAGAGCAATCTGTTTGTGCGGACGTGCGCCCCGCGCCAACCAGGGCACCGTAGGGCAACGTGGAGCAACATAGAGCAAAGTTGCTTAAACACAGCCACACCCCCTAGCCTGTCTGGACAGTATTAAAATAAAATGAATGACAAAGTTCGAACCCAGGACTCTGTGCACCATAATCAAAGCACTGAACCACTAAGCCATGACAGCTTAGGAGACACAGCCACTGTTAGCATACATATACTTAGAAATGGTAGATTAACCATTACTAAGCAGGTCTGCAGTCAGCCGAGAATTTTCAAAAATGGCCAATCACAAAAAAGTGCAGGAAATGCGGCATATATAAGCCCCATAGGCGGGAATACTCGCCATAACTGATTGTAGCTCACATCTGCAGTTAGAATGGCTGGTGCTGGAGAGGGCACATGCTTCTGAGCGCAACGTTGGGGCATCGAGGAGTCGAAATACATGCTTTGGCTCCTTGTCCACTGTCATGAGTCAAGACTCCTGCAAGGCCAGTTCCAAGGGACGGAGTACAAGGCAGAGGCTTGGAACCGGTTAGCTCATGACCTCACCAGCGCCACAGGCGTTACTCGCACTGGTGAGCAGGTCCGTCACCACCATGCAGACCTGAAGAGACGGAAGCAGGACCGCCTGAACCAATGGATACAGGAGGCCCGTGGGATGCAAGATGCCCCACAACTGAGTAACAGAGACACAGACAGAGACACAGAGAAAAGAGACAGAAAAAGAGACAGAAACAGACAGAGAAATCCCAAAACAAACAACCAAAAAAAAAACAAAACTGTAACAACAGACGGAGCAGGGAAAACAAAGGCAAGGTATGTAAGTCATATGTATGTGCCAGCATGTACTAGATGTTCCCGAAGAGTACTCTACACACTGCAAATCATCCATATGTGGTAGCAGTACGTATCCATCTGTATCTGCACATGTGCATAGGGCAAGGGACATACTGCAACTGTTAGTGAAGGGTGGACACATATATGTCATTGAGGTTGTTATGTGCATATATCTATGTAGGTCATAGTGTGAGGCATAGAAAACAGCATGCAGTGCTGATATATGTCATGTGGTGGTTGAACACTGTGGGACTGATTTGTCAGATCTGCTGTGTTACAGCCAGTGAGGCCTGCTAAAGCTACATGGGCTGAGGACACCAAAATGCATTCTGCACAACACTGTGCAATATAATCACATAACTTTACATCCCACAACTGTCGCATAAGTGATATCCCCACCATGAAAGGTGGACTGTACATGTGCCTATATGTACATCCATATGTACAGCAATGGATGTGTACATGTATGTGTATGGATATGTATATATATATATATATATATAGAGAGAGAGAGAGACAGACACAGGGTCATATGTACTGCAACAGGTGTGTGGTGACCAAGGCATGGACTGTAGACAAGTGCCGATACTGCAGTGCCATTCCTCCTTTCCAAAACACTGTACTCATTAACTACCACATAGGTAGATATCTACCTAACACTGAAGGTGTGATAAGGGAACATGGGACACAGGTGGACAGTAGCCTTCCCTTTGATAAAGATAGTGCCACACTAGACTTGTAATCTGTCTATGTGGTATGTGTCATGACAACAGGTGTGTCATGTAGAGATATATAGGTCAGTGTTCCCCTCTACTCATCACAATGAACCATGTGGTATGTACCTCACATGACAACTACAGCAAGTGGAAAGGCCACAGACATACCTCACAAAGGGTAATACTGGCCTCAAACAGATGCCCTATGCAGACTGACTCACAAAACCACAGCTAGACTGTATTGCATACCGCCCACACACAGGTGACCTCTGCCGGACATACAGAGGTATGTCAGACCCATAGCTGTGTGACAACCACTATGGCAACATATCACAATCCCTCCGGGCTACATGCTCTAGGGCCCTAAACCTCATCAGCTCACTAAACAGCACATGCTGGAGGGATAGGTTCCTATCTCAGAGATATGCCATACTCTGGAATAGACCACCTAGCAATAGCAAACTGGGCTTCTCATTAGCAGCTGTCATAAATACCCCTGATGATTGTTTTGGAGATTAGTAATACACCCCAGGAATCCCCTCTGTGGTTCTGGTTGACAGGGGCAGGTGAAATCAAAGTACATGTGTGGCAAAGGCCAGGGTAGCATATGGCTAGGCTGCTGTAGTCCCTAGGGCCAACAGCATCTCACCTACCTATGACACTATGCACTCACACATGTACTCAATGCAATACCTGCTATGTGAGGTTGAATAAGTGTAATGCTGAATGTGTGCAAGGTCTGTAAAGGTGTGATACCATAGTGTGAAGTTGTATCTGACATGGTAGTGTCTATCCTAGCTGTGAGGCCAGCAAAAGATGTGTATGTTATTGTTAGGCAGACAGAGTACTATGGCATATGATGTGACGTAGTTCCTTGTTGACGACTGTGGTGTCCCATTGTAGGCTAAAGCAATACATGTATGCTTAGTGAGTGGTACTGCTGGTGAATCCAACTCCCATATGAACTGTAGTACTACCTGAAGCTATAGGCCTAAACAGCACAGTAAGGTGTGTGTTCACATTGCTTGGAAACACTGTCATGTGTGTTTCCTGTAGTCTGCACAGAGGACATAACTCAGGCATAAGGTTTTGTAATTAGTGGCACACAGTACTGTATGGTACACAGGTAAAGCTCATCTGTGTTCGCATACAGTGGTGTGGTGCATGTTTGTCTGATGTGTGTGTAATTATGCCTGTACCACGGCCACAATCATATGTGTGTACAGGGTATACGTGTGTATCTAGCAACATATATACTCTGTTACAGCAGTATGCCACCTATATTAACAACTGTGCACATATGTTAGGCAAGGCTATGGCATCAACGACTAGGGTGGTTTACTGGTACTACTGTAACTGTACTTTACATTCATTGCAATGGATGACATCTTTGTTCATGCATTAGCGTGATATATACCCCTGTGGTGAGGTTGTGCATTGTGTCACAAACAGTGTGCTGGGTACTGTTGTATAGTGGTTTGATATATAGAGTGTGCCAGGCACTGTTAGTCAGTTGTGGCCTGAGAACCAATATGTGGTATTGAACGTGTGTATCCTGTGACAGACAAATGGATGGTATATATGGCAGTGAAGTAATATCTGTGGTTAAGGGTGTAAAGTGTGCCACAGGACTTGCTCACACATATTGTTCATTTCTCTTTCAGCCTGATGGCCCACCAATGTAACCCGTCTTACACAGCAGAGGAGGAAGAGGTGATTCAGCAAAGCCGGGTGCAATACTACACACTGTTGTTTTCCAGAGGCAGCCAGCACCAGCATGAGCAGACTGCACTGTGGCAAGATCTTGTTCGTCGGGTAAATGACATAGGCATGCATAACCGGACATATGAGCAGGTACGCCATCACTGCAATGATTTAATTAGACATGTCCGGCAGCGTGAATCCGATATCCAGAGACAACAGCTTGCCACAGGTGGTGGGGTGGCCATTCATCCCCCCTCACCAGAGTGGAGGAGCTGCTCCTAAGCGTGATGGCTTCTGGACAACAACAGCAACTCTCAAACACATGTGTCGTCATGGAGGCCAGAGCCACCCAGCATGTTCACATGGAGCATGCAGGTAACATGCCCTATCTGTAGACTACAGTTACCTGCATTGTTAGATTATGTCTATGTGAGACCGTGTACTGTGTGTTTAGCAGTTGTGCTGCCTAGTGTTGTGCAATACTGATATTTGGAATATTATCTGTACACCTGTGACTGTCGACAGTTGTTCTACTGTAGTTTAGCAAACACACAGTAGCAATGCCACAGTTGTGGCCACTGAGAAACTCTCTCATATTCTCGTAGGTCCCTCTGGTGTGACAGCAGGGCAGATGATCCATGCTGGTGAGTGTGGTATAACTGCAATGTTGGTAATGAAATGTGCATGTCATAGGTGAGGTGTAGGCCATGTACACGTAACACACCTAAGCATAATGCATGCCGTGTATGTTTGCTGTAAGACGTTGCACAGCTCAGTAATGTCAGTAGCTGCCTCAATGATATGCAATACACAGAGCATCAGACACAGTTGTGGCATCACCGTACTGCACATTGGATAGGCATAGTTGCTACAGCTGTACACAACATAACACGTTTATCATACGCAGTACACCTCAACATGCTACATATGACGTTACCACACACCTGCTGTAAGGTCACACTTCAGTATCCCACATGTCATCCACACACACATGATAAACCTCAGGGGTAGAGGCCTATCATGGGTCTGTGCAACACTCTTCAACACAAAACACAGTCATGTTAGGCAATGCTCCCTATTGGGCACCCACACACCCATGTACAAAGTGGCTGTGTAATTGTGAAAGTAGCCACGGCACTGCAGTACAGGTACAGCATGCTAGGCGGTGGTCTGTCACACATTAGTAGCTGTGAGTGACCACATGATGCATGATGATGATGGCTCATGGTACTACACCCCATCCAGTTACAGTGACCACAGTACTACACATAGCAGTCATTGCTTTGCACCTCAATGTTGTGTGTTTGCAAACATATACACCTATACATAATATGGATAGCATGTTGTGTGTGTGCTAACATATGCCAGTATACACAATATGCACAGCAGTCGCCATCTGTACAAAGTGACTCATATATGTCCTGGAATGCTATTGGGTGTATAGGTCACATGACACACATTGGGTATGTGTGGTGTATAATGTTGCAGTCATGTAGCATGCCATGTCATGGCTGGCACCGACATATCTGCAATATGTCCCACCCTCACCATAACCACTGTACAATGGGCATGTCCAGCATTTGGATTCCTTCACGTCTACATGCACCACTCATCCCGTGTGTGTACACAGTATGCATGTGCTACACCTGTGCCCAGTATTATCTGCTATGGACACAGACACTGTAATCAGACATGGAAATCTATGTGTCACACAGATAACACATGCAGTCATGGTATGTATACCTGTGAGTGATGGTGCACAGGACATTGCAGAGCTGATAATACTTGCACAGCAATGTTGTGTCCATGTACACATTGTGTTCCATGGTGTAACCCTCACTGAACAACTACACACATGCATCAAAGCCATGTATACTGTCATGAAATAGGGCCATCTACACTTGCACTGCATGGTCTTGAGCAACACATAGTCTGCATGCTGTCACGTGTGAGGTGACTGTTTGCCTTGTGATACTGTCACCCACCTTCACCCACTATTGAGTATGTGTTGGATTGTTGGTGTGTGTTTGCATCTGCTGTAGTGAGGAGTGCATTTGTGTGCATGTGTTCATGTGTGCATGTGTGCATGTGTTCATGTGTTCATGTGTGCATGTGTTCATGTGTGCATATGTGTGCATGTGTTCATGTGTTCATGTGTGCATGTGTGCATGTGTGCTAACATCATGTACAGATTGTAAAGTGTGTTTCCTGTCTTCTTCTCACAGGTGCTGAGTTTGGGGTTGCTGAATGCAGCAGGGAACCTGAAGTCACTGCCACAAATAGTGGAGATGATGAGACATGTATTGTGGCACAGGCAGGTTTGACAGGGTCTGTCGTTGGTCCGCCAATCGACAGTACCTAGCGTTCAACCCCATCTATGTGCACACTCATACTGCCAATACATCCCACATCACCAATGGCCTTAGCCGAGGGACAGCATACAGTTGGCATTGACCAGGATACTGTGGTACCTATGGCACTTGCATCCCCTCACAGCAGCCATACCCAGATTCCTGGAAAAGTACCACATAGGCGGATGTCCAGGGGTTCTTGGGGGAACACCGCTGGTCATATTGCCACTAGCAGACGTGCCCTCACAGGTCTTACAACCACAACTATGTTCTGGGCTGTAATGCAGGCACAGGCATGTATGGAATGGTACACCAGACAGGGACTAAGGGGGCAGAGGGCCCATTACACCACTATCAATGACAGCATCCGTGAACTTGCCGGTGCCATCTGGAATTACACCGAGGTCATTGATAGATGTTGGGGGGAGACATTAGATGCCCTCCACAATGTGTTTTCCATGAGCCAGGACTGTGCGGGATGGGTGAGATGTCGACACGGATGCATGCCAGCAACATCAACAGCTGGCAGTCGTTGCAGATGACCCACAGATCACAGCCGCTCCCGTAGCGGCAGTACCAGCCCCAGCAATGCTGGGGCTCACCTGTCGATTGACCATCCTAGTAGACCATGTGCACATGGCTCTGGACAGTCCCAGCAGGGACATGGGTCCACTCGACATACCTCTGCCTCTGATGATAGTACCCAGTCTGGGTTGGTACCCGATACTGTCCGTAGCACCCCTGCCAGGCACAGGTACTGTGTCAGTGGCCAGAGACAGTGATCTGTACAGCCTGGCAGGTACAGTCTGCGGCTGTCCCACAACCTCCCGTATATGGCAGCCACATGGTGGAACTGTGTGCATGCAGACACGCACACATTAACCAAACAACTAGGGCTCACACATACACATTACATCATTTGCCCATGCTATGCTGTTGTCCCTCACACACACACACGCACACACAGGCATGTCGATTGGATGGGTCAGTGTCGGGCTCTGGCAAACCAACAACACACCCTGTGCATATGATGACACCTGTGCCACCTCCTGTCATCTGTAACATTGATGCAGGAACAGGCTAACATGGTGCTGATGCACAGGGTGACATTATAGCAGTGTAGCAATTTTAGCAAGTTGTCAACAGGAAAGTGTAATGATATCCTTGTAGGTATATCTGAGCAGGCGTGATACATCAAAGCTCTGATTGTCAATGTAGCATTGTTTACACCAGTGTTAGGTCTGAGTATGTATCGTCTGGCCATGTGCCACTTGGCTGAAGTGTAGAGTGTTGCCAGCATGTGTTAGTGAGTGGACAGTACGTGTGTGATGTGTGCAGTACAGATTAGCAGGTGTACATCTGTGAACATGGTGCATGTGTTCATGTGTTCATGTGTGCATGTGTTCATGTGTGCATATGTGTGCATGTGTTCATGTGTTCATGTGTGCATGTGTGCATGTGTGCTAACATCATGTACAGATTGTAAAGTGTGTTTCCTGTCTTCTTCTCACAGGTGCTGAGTTTGGGGTTGCTGAATGCAGCAGGGAACCTGAAGTCACTGCCACAAATAGTGGAGATGATGAGACATGTATTGTGGCACAGGCAGGTTTGACAGGGTCTGTCGTTGGTCCATGTCGACAGTACCTAGCGTTCAACCCCATCTATGTGCACACTCATACTGCCAATACATCCCACATCACCAATGGCCTTAGCCGAGGGACAGCATACAGTTGGCATTGACCAGGATACTGTGGTACCTATGGCACTTGCATCCCCTCACAGCAGCCATACCCAGATTCCTGGAAAAGTACCACATAGGCGGATGTCCAGGGGTTCTTGGGGGAACACCGCTGGTCATATTGCCACTAGCAGACGTGCCCTCACAGGTCTTACAACCACAACTATGTTCTGGGCTGTAATGCAGGCACAGGCATGTATGGAATGGTACACCAGACAGGGACTAAGGGGGCAGAGGGCCCATTACACCACTATCAATGACAGCATCCGTGAACTTGCCGGTGCCATCTGGAATTACACCGAGGTCATTGATAGATGTTGGGGGGAGACATTAGATGCCCTCCACAATGTGTTTTCCATGAGCCAGGACTGTGCGGGATGGGTGAGATGTCGACACGGATGCATGCCAGCAACATCAACAGCTGGCAGTCGTTGCAGATGACCCACAGATCACAGCTCCCGTAGCGGCAGTAGCAGCCCCAGCAATGCTGGGGCTCACCTGTCGATTGACCATCCTAGTAGACCATGTGCACATGGCTCTGGACAGTCCCAGCAGGGACATGGGTCCACTCGACATACCTCTGCCTCTGATGATAGTACCCAGTCTGGGTTGGTACCCGATACTGTCCGTAGCACCCCTGCCAGGCACAGGTACTGTGTCAGTGGCCAGAGACAGTGATCTGTACAGCCTGGCAGGTACAGTCTGCGGCTGTCCCACAACCTCCCGTATATGGCAGCCACATGGTGGAACTGTGTGCATGCAGACACGCACACATTAACCAAACAACTAGGGCTCACACATACACATTACATCATTTGCCCATGCTATGCTGTTGTCCCTCACACACACACACACGCACACACAGGCATGTCGATTGGATGGGTCAGTGTCGGGCTCTGGCAAACCAACAACACACCCTGTGCATATGATGACACCTGTGCCACCTCCTGTCATCTGTAACATTGATGCAGGAACAGGCTAACATGGTGCTGATGCACAGGGTGACATTATAGCAGTGTAGCAATTTTAGCAAGTTGTCAACAGGAAAGTGTAATGATATCCTTGTAGGTATATCTGAGCAGGCGTGATACATCAAAGCTCTGATTGTCAATGTAGCATTGTTTACACCAGTGTTAGGTCTGAGTATGTATCGTCTGGCCATGTGCCACTTGGCTGAAGTGTAGAGTGTTGCCAGCATGTGTTAGTGAGTGGACAGTACGTGTGTGATGTGTGCAGTACAGATTAGCAGGTGTACATCTGTGAACATGGTGGGTGTGCACTGTCTGCATGTACGCGCATAGTGGACACATGGGACCTGTGACATACCCTGTTTTACACATTGTTAGCATCTCATAGTATCTCTCGATGGCCAGTATGCATTCTACTACAGATATGTACTAACATGGGTGCACATGTGTATATGACATGGGTTGACACTATGATGTGGGTGATACTGTTAATATCTGTCAATGTTTTGCATTCTGGTAGTATACACAACCTCAACAGCATGACTATAACCAATCACTAGATGATGTCCTGACAACTGACACACAGTTGTAGGGAACTCAGTAACAGTGGGATCCTTCTGGTACTATACTATAAAGGTAACCAGTGGTATTGACCACCACCCATTCCTGGGACCACACCTATTTGGCATATAGGCCTCTTAGGTACATGCAAACACACTAGGGATATGTCCATCCACATCTGGAAATGCATGCATTGGCCTACAATGCATTCTCTGGATGGGACACATATCCTACACAAGGGTATCATACAGACAGATACCTGTTGTCCGACACATGCTGTATTGCACTAGCCTGACTATGGCATAGTCATTCACATTTACTATACATACTATCCCGACAGTACCACATAGGTGGTAGACCCCAACATGTATGTTGGCTACCAATGTGTACCTACAGCCATGTGTTATGTCATCTGTCCCTTGATATCCACATATCCAGAGGTATTGTGGAGTCTCTCGGTGTATCACATAAGACATTAAGGGCCTGAATGCATATCCACAAGGCTGTTGTACACCTATAATGACTGTCCAATATTGCCAGTCGTTGTTGTGTATGAACATGTCTGACATATACCCCAGGCATGTACCCTCACTCACACTACTCTGTAGTAACTGTCATGGGTGTGTGTGGCACAGATGACCTTGGCCACAGATCACTACAGTGGCCGGCCTTGTCACATACATACATATGTGACCTACGATCTGAGAAGCAGCGGCACAATCTGTCAAAGGAAACTAATGTATTCATGGAGTATGCAGGCTTCATACCTATGTACTACTTGAGGTCACATGTACATATATTTATTTGCCACACAGATACCTGATGTGTGCAATGCACATACTGTTTTAATCCTGATATGACATAGCATAGTAAAAGCAAAACCCACACCGCATTGACCAACAGTGTCACACACACACTCAGCAATTGCAGGTTTTAAACCCCTACCTAACTAGGTTATGATACTAGAGAGATATGCATTAACACGGCACGCTACATGCTTTACTGGGTGATTTGTTTTCTCCTGCTATATTTGTAGGATACTGACATCATCAGACTTTCAAAAAAGAGGAATGTACCTCTTTTAATGTGTTTTCCCAGTCTCCAAAAAGGGAACTCCTCTCAAAGGAAATCACACCCATACACATACACCCCCCCCACAGTCAGCAGGATTCAAACCCCTACCTAACTATGTTATGACACTAGAGAGATAAGCATTAACACAATGTGATATATGCCTTACTGGGTGCTTTGTTTCCTCCTGTTTTATTTGTAGGATGCTGACATCATCAGACTTTCCAAAGAGGAATGTACCTCTTTTAATGTGTTTTCCCAGTCTCCAAAAAGGGCACTCCCCTCAAAGGAAATCACACACATACACACCCCTCCCCTACACAGTCAGCAACTACAGGATTCAAACCCCTACCTAACTATGTCATGATATTAGCGAGTTCCACATTAACACAGCACGCTATATGCCTTACTGTGTGTTTTGTTTCCTCCTGCTATATTTGTAGGATGCTGACATCATCAGACTTTCCAAAGAGGAATGTACCTCTTTTAATGCGTTTCCCCAGTCTCCAAAAAGGGCATTCCTCTCAAAGGAAATAAAACACATACACACACCCCCGACACACAGTCAGCAATTGCAGGATTCAAACCTCTACCTAACTATGTTATGATACTAGAGAGAGATGCATTAACACAGCATGCTATACACTTTATGGGGTGCTTTCTTTTCTCCTGCTATATTTGTAGGATGCTGACATCATCAGACTGGACATGGTAATGTGTGTACACTTTGTTTTATGCAATTACAGGAATGAGCCATGTGGGTCAGCAGGTGTCAACAGCTTGAGCAGGACCACATAATTCTTAGCTTGTGTTATCTATCTGTGGACAAGTTGACATTCCTTCATATGTCAACACATATTTATGCACAGATTGCTGGTTTTGTAGATACGACATGTATCTGGGATGTTGATACAGAGCTATTCAAAGTCTATGTGAGACATTTGTAGCTCCATTCAGTGATGTGTGTCCTGGGTGGCTGCCTTGCAAACAGTCTAGCATGTTTGGGAACCATGATCTGCACATGAACATACCACAGTTGGTAGGGTTGTGTGTTTGTCAGCTTCCAATAGCGCTGTTTATGACTTCAACCATGATGGACTCCATGGCCTTGCAAATCAGACTTCATAGGATTACTAGACTATACTTCCCATGGTGTGTTCTGCACCAACACTTGTGGGGAGAGCCATATGTTGCTGTAACACATTCAACGGTTCCAGGTCCTGTGAAGAGGGTGAGGCTCAACAGACTGTTCAGGTGCAGGGTCTGTTTGTTCTGTAGTTCATTCATGACACATATAGGGAAACAATGTAATCCAATTGCTGCCATGCTTTCGGCTTTGGGTGGGAGCTGTTCACCCATTCTACATGTGATATCTCCAGGTATGATGATAGTGACTTTCGGCAGTGGAAGGTAGGTATGTATATATGGGCCTGTCTGACAGGATATCGGCATTGTCAGTCAGGTACAGTTGGCCCTAACTCAGGACATATATGAGTGTACATTGCTATTTATGACATAGCTGAAAGAGGTGTCATGATTCCATCTGGACTCCTTCGCAACTGCTCTTTACAAAACACTGACAAACCTGAGCACTAATCCCTGTTATACTCTTTTACACACTTAACACCCTACTGATCCTTTGTGATCAGTCTACAGAGTATGTCATCATAATATCCTGGCATGTCCAGGGGTTGGTTTCGTGTGTACTCTCCAGTCCAGCTGGTGAATATTGTGATTTTGACACAATGTCACAACTGCCTCATGTACACAGACAACCCTCTCCTCCTCCCAACAAACTCAGATATATGTGAGAGATGCAACTATATAGACATACAGGAGAGAGGCTGAGCTCTCTTGACCCATGACTGGCACAGTCTATCAGATGGCGAAGGTAACCACACACACCACATATCAGTCTCACATAAACCTATAGCCACAGCAATCAAACCACATTATCACACATAAACATACTCGGAGGCTCTAAATAAACTCTGCCTAAGCAGCAGAGACCTCCAAAGTGGACACACAAACAACTGCTACCCCACTACAATACCCACATATCACATAGTTCACAATGTCAGTGTGCCACACAGTCACTGCCCTTCAGGCTAAGCAACACACCTAATACACTTGTAATAGGTGACACTTATTGTCAGACATACTGACGTCCCACTCACCAGGCCAAACAAGGGGATGGTCACTTTGAGCTGTCTGTCGGGTGCCAGGATCCACCACATAACACATGCATTCAGGTCACTCCACAGCAAGTACAGAAATGGTTCCATCATTGTCCATGCTGGTGCGTAAAACCTCAGATGTTCCTCCCTGGACCACATGACATGATACATAGAGGAACTCTCCGATCATGTAGGCCAGGCCAGTATGACCCAAGAGTCCCCATGTTGATGATGATCAGGTCCTCTTGTGGGTGTGGTGACCGGTTGTGCCATAGCATATGAGTTTACAAATAGTAGCTACTGTTGGGCGAGGGTGTTAGGGCTTGAGTAGCACCCCAGTCAATGTTTGGGTATTTGAAGTCACCCAATATAATGGTGTTTGGGGAGACCTTCATATTCTCCATTGTTCCCAGGAAAGCCGAGTGTGGTTCCTGAGTTTGGGAGGGTGGTCTGTAGCAGGCAACAAACTGAAAGGCAGTTTTGCACAATGTTAGTTGCATATGTATGGTCTGTGATGCTTCGTGCGGTGCTACTAACCCGGAGGTGTGTGTATCTGTGATGTATATGGATACTCCCCCTATTTGTGTATAATGTATGTTCTGACCTTACCAATGAGGGGTATACCTCTGGCGTGGAACATAGAGTCCCCATGTTGGTGATAACCAGGTCCAATATGTTTTCCCCTCTTGTGGGGGTGGTGACCAGTTGTGCCATAGCATATGAGTTTACAAATAGTAGCTACTGTTGGGCGAGGGTGTTAGGGCTTGAGTAGCATCCCCAGTCAATGTTTGGGTATTTGAAGTCACCCAATATAATGGTGTTTGGGGAGACATACATTTATCTCACTGGACATCCATATCCCGTCCCCACACCCATCCTGGGTAATCTTGGTAAACTTCTCATAAGCCAACGTCTCACTTCATCAAAGCAAGGTGGTATCCTTCAGAGACCCTGGGACAGTGGTAAATACGGCTCAGACTGCTGAATCCTTTACATACACATTCTATGGACATCTAGTGGACTGCATGGATTGTGCTATCCCAAATAACAACAAGACTCCCTCCTCCAATGGCAGGGGACCTATCTGGTAGACCCCAGCCATTAATAAGCTATACAATGACAGGAAGAAGCTACTACATGATAGAGCACAATCCCAGACAGGGAAGGCATCTGTGATCTGTACTACCAGACAGCTACGATCACTCATGAATTTATCTAACGCCCGCTTCTAACGGACAATTGCACCAGACACATAGGACATTCACAAGGCCTTCTTCAGTTATGTCAGGAACCTGGGTGGACACTCACTGATATGCTGTGAGTTACTGCATACTGACTAAACATACCCTGAACCCACTGACATTGCAGATGTCTTCCCCCATCCCCCCTAAGGAGCAACTATCCATCCCAACAGAGTGTAACCTCCCTGACATCACAAATTAACAGGTGAGTGCTGCCATCCCCAAAGCGGACAACACAGCATCAATGGGACCAGACGGTGTCTCAGCCTGCATCTTACATGAGCTTCATGACAGACATAACCCTCACATTACGTCACTGTTCAATATCGGAGTTACTACAGGATATGTACCCAAGGAATGGCGTACAGCGACAGTGGTCCCACTCCACAGAGTTGGTGCCACAACAGACCACAGACAATATCACCCTAGAAGCCTAACTAGCCTGTTCTGCAAAGCTATGGAGCGTATTGTCATGGGACTCATACACATAGACATCAGGAACCTACAGACACTGTGTCCTACACATTTCGGCATTGTTGTGGGCAGATCTTACCTCTTGAACCTGTTTGTATTCTTTAAATGGTTACTAGGTCCATCGACGTAGGGACGGTTGTCCACACAGCCTACCTGGACCTTGCAAAACCCTTCAACACAATACCCCACTCGGCCATTATGCATAGGCTCACCAGCATCGATATGGACACATATCTCACACGATGGATCGCTACCTGGATCAGGGATAGCACCCACATGGTCAGTATTGCAGGTGCCATGTCTGACTATACACCAGTTACACGTGGCATCCCACAAGGCTCAGTCCTGGGACCTCTCTTGTTCAGTATATATTTGTCTGATGTACAGGCTAACACAGGGGGAATATGGCTGACCATATTTGCAGATGACTGCAAACTGGGTGCCATAATCAACTCTTCAGCTGGCACATGCATACTCAAACAGGGTCTCACAGAGATGGATGACTGGTGCCTGAGCCATGGCCTACAGCTAAATGCCATTAGTTGCATAGTCATCCCCTTTGGGAATAACAACATGCCCACACATTACCACATAGGTAGTAATCCATTACATACGGTAGGAGTTGTTAGGGGTTTGGGGACACGACTTGTTCATACTGTCGCCTTTGACAATCTCGTTGCCAAAGTGGTTAGACAGACCTTCTATATAGCTCACTTTATCCCATATTGTTTCACATCTAGATCGAGTGAGGTCATTGTGCCCCTATACTCATCATGACCATGCTTGGTTACAATGCCACATTTGGGATGTACCTTACCCGACACCTGCAGCAACTGTAATGGCCACAAAAGTTCCTCACCAAGCAGATCTAGGGACTCACATGGATGCCCTGCACAGTTCAGATACAGTAACTCCAGCTCTACTCAGTCGCTTACCGCCTACTCGGATATGATGTGTGCCTGTTGTTTATGGAAATACCCAACCCAGAATTACTGGACATGCTCCACCTCAGGATATCCGACTCCCTTGGAGCTACACACTCCAGGGAGATATACCTCAGCACAGATGTTAATAGGACATGCTGGAGGGACAGATTCTTATCCCAGAGACTCCACTCACTCCAGATTGTAATCCCGATTTCACATAGACAGAGCCACCCACTGACCACCTACAGGAGACATCTTGACAACTGGATGGGTGATCGTATGTTTACCACTGGGATATCTTCTGGGTCCCTGCTAGACAGAGGCACACTAGACTAAATGTACATGGGCTATCTTGTGTGACCTACTATTCACAGGCACAGTGTAGTAATCTGACAGGGTTGCGAAAGCCAAACACACTCTGGCTAGGCTTGTACATGCCCTAGGGCAGATAGCCTAGTATCGACCTCTGAACCTATGATAATGTTTGGGATGCACAATGTTTATTACTGATACTGTTTGCAGGTTTTTATCGTCTTTGCTTTCCCAGTTTCTATGAACAACTTAGGTATCTGCAGAACATATTTGATTATGACATTGTTCCACTATATTATATATGTGTCTGTTGTCATATAACTGTGTGCACAGGGCGGATTGCTGGATAGTGAGAGGTTCCTGGGTTAACACATGCAACTGCCAGATATGTGTGGCCCACTGCTGTACTCAGATATGGCCTAAGTGTATGAGCATGCCCAGTTCAGGCTTTCCGTGTTTTGTTGCCTGACATTTGTCTCATTTATTCAAGTGTGTGAGCATGCCCAGTGTGACCTTTCAGTATGTTGCTATCTGAGGTCCACTACATTTGTTGATGTGTGTGAACATGACCAATATTAACATTTATACTGTGTGTGTTGGAAGTCAGGTTCTATTCTTACTGCAGGACTCACCTTTGTGTCATAACTTGACAGGGATTATGCTCTGCCTGCAGGGTTTCCATGAGATACTTTGCATAGACTTATCAACATTTCTTCATACAGGCTGATCACTACAATACTGTCATGGTTTAGTGGTTCAGTGCTATGACTACAGTACACAGTATCCTAGGTTCAAGACCCATCACTGCTTTGTATTTTCATACTGAGCAGACCAGACTGCTTAAGGGCCAGTAGAGCAAATATGAGCATGTTGGCTTTTGTTCAGCTATGCCCTACTTAGACAAGGCTTGTCCGACATTGCTCAATATTAACCAACATTGCTGGACGTTGCCCAATATTACTCAACATTGACCACAGTTGTGCTTGTTGGTGTGTGCGATTTTGTTTGCATATACTACATGGTGGTAAATGCTGTTTAGCACTGCTTTATATTGCTTAACACATGGCAATCATGCCTCAGGTGGTGCTGCAGAGCTGCCTATGTTGGATGCACATACTACACTCCCTATACATGTTTGAAAGCAGGTAGTGTCAACTTAGGCATCCCTTTTACTATATGTGTGAGTCAGAGAGAGGTATCATTTCCAGAGTTCCTACTGAGCCATTCTATGTGCTACGCATTGCCTCTTTACCAAGGCCAAAGCATACTGGGCACACCTCCTTCTGCCTCCTGGGGAAGGCTCAGGTTGTTCACCCTCCGAGTCACGCTCTGCCTGTGATGGCCTTGGCAATGGTGGGGGGCTGTTTGGCCCAGGCCTATGCTGGTCCTGCTGCAGCTGTTTTCGCAGGATCATATTATGTAGCATAGCACATACCATGAGAATTTGGGTACATGTAGTTGGTGAGTACTGCAAGGCTCCACCAGATGTGTCCAGACACCGGAACCATGACTTGAGCAGCCCAAACACACACTCAATTACATTTCGTGTTTGTGCGTGTGCCTCATTATGGCGTTCCTGTTCAGGTGTGTGTGCGTTTCTGATGGGTGTCATCAGCCACGGCTCCAGTGCATAGCCAGCATCCCCCACTAGGTGACCATGTGGGATGTCCCCATTGGCAAATGTCTGGTACAGCTGCGTCAGATGCCAGATATGGGAATTCATGGTAGCTTCCAAGGCAGCCAGCATACACATTCAGTATTATGCCCTGGGCATCACACATGACCTGGCAGTTGATGGAGGGGAAGCCCTTGCGGTTGAAGTAGACCCTACCCCACTCACCGGCTGGTGCTTTGATGCATATGTGCGTGCAGTCTATTGCACCCACTACCTCAGGGTATTCCGCTATTTGCTGGAAGAGACGCATATTGCTGGCCAATACCTCATGGGAATTGGGGAAATATACATGATCACTGACATGTGCTGACATGGCATCCAGGAACTGGTGCAGTACCCTGGATACTGATGCCTGTGATATCCCCATCATATCACCAGTTGGTCTCTGGAAGGTACCTGTTGCTAATATTCTTAGGCCAACACATACCTTGGTTTCCACTGGGATGGGTTCCCCTCTGTTGGTTCTGTGTGTGAGGCATGGCCTGCACAGCTCAACAATTTGCTGCAAGAGGTCTCTGTCCACTCTATAGCGCTCCACTATGTCCAGCTCATGTAGCCCCTGGTAGGTTACCCTGGGCCTGTACACTCTTCACCGTCTCCTCACTGTGGGTTGTCCAGCAGCATTCGCATTGTCACCACCCTCAGCATGTTGCATATGTCGCCTTATAACAGCAATGGCAGCCCCTAACATTTCTTTGTCTCAGTAAAGCTTTTTCAGTTTTCACTTCTATTAGCTTACTGCAGTGTTGCAGTGTCTCTTGTGAGAAACATAATGGACTGTTGTTTGCAGAGTTTTAAATGCAGGGCTGGGCTGGGCTAGTGCACTGCCTGTGTAATTGCCTGATTCTGATTGTTTTCACCTGCTAGCTCTTCTAATACTCCCTGGCAGCTTCCTACTATTTGTTGTGCTTCCTTTTCCCTTTCTGTTTCCTCGGGGGGCAGCACCGCACACACAAGCGCAAACACGCGCACAGCAGCTCACACACGCACACACATGCTTACACAGACTAAAACTTGCTTATTCTTGTTAAAACGCGCGCACACCGGTGCAAACGCACTTACAACTCCTTAAACAGCCTTATACATGCTTACTCCAGCTTACACGCGCGCACTCACGCTTACACACTGTCTTACTCGGGTTTACAGGTGCGCACATGCGCGTATACCTGCTCAGCAAGAAACTTTAGTGTTATCCACGGCATACACCTTCAATTTCTTGCCTTTACCTAGCCTACCTGTTGACACACCTCTTTCAATGATGTGTAAATGACAGCTGACACATGCCACTCTGCTCCAATGAGCTTCACTTCTTTCATACATACCCCACTCGTGATGTCACCTATCTTCTACTCTGTTACTCCCCTTATCCTACTCCTACACTCCACTGACTGTGCTCATTTGCTATGTAAACTTGCGATTCACTATCCTAACCCTCATTTACATAGGATTGCCTACTAATGCTTGGTTACATCTCTTAGACTGAGCTTCCCCCCTTAGCAACCTCTACTCGGTGGCCATGTTGTCTTCAGCCTGCCATTCACTTGCATTGTAAATTCATATTAGCATTAAAATCCACATTTGTGGATCTTCATTATTGATTTTCTGGTTTTTAGAGCGCAGCGCGTTTGCGCGGCGCTGCGCTATGCTTAAACCCCGGAGATCGGGATGAAAAAAAAAAGTTATTTTATTTTTATTTTGCATCACTTAATGTTGCCAATTGCCATATTTTTGGCCTTTGGCATGCTTACTCATGTGAATGCATCCTTTTTTTGGAGCTGTCATGGCTCTGTTTTGCTATTTGCAGAACCATAGTACATTTCTTCAAATAACACTACTCCTACTCGGACAGGTTCGGGTTTCCTGGATCGCAAATTTACCTAATTTGCATAGCTTTTGCCTGCAACTGAGGTAATTTGCATATCCAAGCCCTGTCCGTGTAGGACTCGTTTAAAGAGCTCTGTTGCATGCCCCTACCGGCTGTTCCTGGATCGCTCGGCGGACATGTTGGCTGCATGGAGTCTTACTCTACTCTTAGACTCCGTGCAAGCCTTCGTGAATCCGGCCCAATGTCTCACAAATGACGCAAGTTAGAAAAAAATTAAAAATATGAAAGCTTTTTGTTACAAAATGGACTACGTACACTGTTGTTAATATCAGAGGTCTGTCTCATGATGCTGAGTTCAAATTATAGATTTTTGAAAGAAAAAAATTATATTTTATTAGGCAACAGTTACTACCATTATGGTCAAAAAAGGGTTATATCTCTACAGGTATGCATTGTAAAAAAGAAGGTATCAATTGCAGACTTGTTTATCTGTCCAACAAGTTTCACATTATGACTACCAAGAGTGTTAGCACAGTTTTTTTTGTGATATTATACAATCTGTGCCAATTATGCCTGTAGTATCTTCACAATATTTTGAAGAAAAAAATATTCCACAAAACTATGCATATTAGATGACAAATAATTTTAAAATTGGGTCTTTATGTTATCTTAAGATGTCACCACTGATAATTACACATATTAATAAAGCTATCAAAATGCTGATAATATCTGGAACTGCTTTATTTAAAAAAATATTTCTCAAAATGTCTTTACATTACACAGACTGTTTAATGTAATTTTTATTGACTACATTGCATTTAGTTTTTGCAATAATTATTCATTTATTTAAACTCAGAGCTACAAGAGCTCTGAGTTTCAAACTACTGTTTAGCTGTCTTGATCTTTGGATTTTTTACATTTAAGGTTTGGATATTTACATCGCTTTTTAATTTTGGTCTTATTATATAGCAGTTTTCTGTATTTTAAATTTTGTTTTATTGCAAATGTTTTTTTTTTCTCGAAGTCTTAAAAGTTGTTGACTGGGTTAGGGTTAGTTAGTAAACATTCCTTGTGCATTCATTGATTGAACAAAATTACATCTAGTTAATAAGAGAGTGAAGCTGAGGAACAGTTTTCTTATTTAAGGTATTTACCTACATTCTTCTTCAGCTACACCAGCTCTGAGTTTAAAACTGCTGTTTGATTACAATGATTTTTTTATTTTTGACCAGCCAGTTAAGTGTTGTACTTTTAAGCTTGGTGGCTTTTTAGCTACCCACCCCTATTGAAAATTAGAGTTTGCAAGCCACTCCCAGCATACCTCTCAAGTGTACCTCATTATGAGGAATGTTCCTCATTTTGGGTCTTAAAAAGCCCATGTTCCTCAAAGTTCCACAGTGAAAGGGTCTGTCACACATTCAGTGTTGGGAATTTTTTCAGCTGCTATCGATAGTAAATAGTACTAAATCATATTAATTCACCAAAATAACTTTTTATAAGTATAAAACAGCACATTTAACCATCCTGTGACCTTCTTAGTTGAAGCTGGTAGTAAGCTGTTTGGAGGTGTTCCACATTTTCCCCATTTGTTCCACATTATGACAGGCAGTGTTCCTCATTTAGGAGATGGAAGGCTGAGAGGTATGACTCTCAGTGCTATCGCTACCTGACACCAAAATCCCAAACCAATGTCAGTCCCATTAGACTCTCACTGCCTGAGTTAGACTATGTTTCATATCATCCTATTTCAAGTAGTGCACATTGCAGTACTTAAAGTGATAATCTGAATTGTGTTTTGTTCTTTTCACCATTTTTCTTGTTTTAAACAAAGATTAACTGTTTGCAGTTTTAACTTACTCTGGGACCTTAGTCTTGTAGTATCCCTCATAGTAGTGGGAGAATTGTGAGCTGTTGCAAGATCTGAGCCTCATTTATTACATTTATACTGTATTTTTCTGCTTGCATTTTGCTTGGTCTGGGACATTACTCGTAATATAACTCACAATAGTGAGATAATTGTGAATTACTGCAAGATCTGAGCCTCATGTATTAAATTTGTACTGCATTTTTACTGCTGCATTTTACTTGGTCTAGGGACCTTATTCTAGTAGTATCACAATACTGAGAGCATTGTGAGTTGCTGCTTGATCTGAACCTCATATATTTCATTTAAACTCTTTTTATTGTTGTATTTTACTTGGTCTGGGGCCTTAATCTTGTAGTATAACTTACAACAGTGAGAGAATTAAGAATTTTATATATATATATATATATATATATATATATATATATATATATATATGGATCTACTTTACAAGTTCGAACTACATATAGCCAAGACCATATGTTCGAATTCGTAAAAGTTTGAACACAGAAATAAAAACACATAAAACAAAAAAAAAAACACAAAACTAAATGTCTATAACAGGGGGGATACACCCCCCCCTGCACACCCCACACCCCCCTAACTTAAATATACCAACTCCGAAATCGCACTACATTGCGGAAATGGGAAATCTTCCCTTTCTGCTCTGTACGGAGATCTCCATTCAGTCCGATCGAACTTCTACAAGTTTGAACATATGGTCTCGGCCATATGTGGTTCGAACTTGTAAACGTTCAATCGACTGAAGGGGACCCATAAATATATATATATATATATATATATATATATATATATATGCATTTTTACTGTTTACTGATTAGATTCCTCTCTTAGCTCATCTCCCCTAACCTGTACTGAGTGCTGTGCAGCAGTGGTTTGCAGTGCCCTATATAGACACAGGTACCTAGAGTTGTAATTTTTCATATAAAACTTCCTCTGCTATTTTCTCAAGTATCTAGCTGAGTGTAGAGAAACTAGTTTGCCCACTGAGAAGCATTATCCCAAGCATGGCATTTTAAATCAATCCTAGACTTCTACCCCCAGCCCAACAACTCTAAACCCTGATTGCACTTCCCTTTGTAGATCATAAAAAACAGGACCCATGGCCATGGATGTGCACTTTCCTGACATTTCTGTAGGCAGCAGGGATTGTCTACACTGGTTCCCAATAGCCTTTCAGATATCAGCAACACAGTATCCACTTCATAGCTCCTTTTTTAAGGCAATGCCAATCTGAGAAACCTTCCAACATAGGAAATTCTAAGCAAGATAAACTGAAGGTGTTACTCCTCAATGCTAAGGTGTTACTGCTCAATGCTAAGGTGTTACTGCTCGATGCTAAGAGTCTCAACAAGAAGCTCCAGTCCTTGGAAGCTCTGCTTACCTTGGACAGTGTTGACATCTGTGCAGTTACTGAGACATGGCTTAGTACCACAGAAGGCACCCCAGCAGTAAAAGGCTATAATGCCTTCCAAACATTTATAACAGCTACCACACAAGAAGGGGCAAGAGGTGGGGGTGTATCAATCTACATTATAAGTAAAGATACCTTTGACGTGGTATCTCATGAGCTACTACTCTCTACTCTCCCCAACCTCTCCCTCTCACAATCAGCCTGCAACTGGTTGCACAGCTATCTACACGGATGTTAGCAATCAGTAATCTGGGATGATAACCTATTCACCTTGCCTCCCAGTTACTCTCAGAGTTCCCCAAGGGTCTATCCTTGGCCCTCTGCTATTCTCACTTTTCACTAACAACCTACATACTGCCACCACACAAGCATCTCTTATACAGTACACAGATGACTCTACTCTCATCTGCTCTGCCCTCACTCTACCAGAACTGCAACAAATCACACAGAAATCATTCTCTTCTGTAGAAAGCTGGCTATCCAATGCTCAGCTCCTACTCAACCCAAGTAAGACAAAACTTCTCCTGTTCCAACCTTCCAAAGCCACCCAAAACACCCCCCACTTCAACATTCTCGCCAAAGATAATACCATCATCTCTCCATCAGAACACACAAAATTACTCGGTGTGGAAAGAGACAACAAACTTAGATTTGACACCAACATATCCCTCATAATAAAAAAAGTTCATAAGAAACTTGGTGCATTATATCAAAGCCGCCAATTCCTATCCAAGGTGGCTAGAATCTCCATAGCCAATTCACAGCTAATCTCCACCCTACTCTATGTATCCCTGATACTTACCAACCTTAGACAGACAGACCTACACAAGCTGGATGCTTGTTACAACAAAATTGCTAAATTTGCCACTGAAACCGCCTATCGCAGCCATCATTGTATCTCCCCTTAAAGAACTAAACTGGCTAGAACTCCCACAGCTCCTTCACTTTAATCAACACACCCTCGCTCATAAACTTATTAACCACCACCATAACATCACTTCCCTTCAAACCCTTCTCCAACCCTATCACTCCACTAGGCCCCTAAGATCATGCAACAAAAATCAACTCACTGTTATCAAACCCAAAAACTCAGCAGGAGAAGCCATATTTTCATGTACCATATCTAAACTTTGGAACAATCTTCCACCCTCTATAACTACTCTGCCTTCCAGCAGCCTTTTCAAGACTGCACTCAGATTCCACTTAAAGTTGCACTGGCTTTGTCCTTGTTCTAATCCAGACTAACACCCCCCCACCCTTACCCCCCACACGCCGAGACTCTTAACCCCACTATACTACCAACACTACTAACAGTAGTCAGAATTAGCTAGTTGTCTTTACATACTTTAAAATCTTGTCTGACAAACAAGAAACTATCTTAACTTGCAACATTTACTGTATATACTGTTGATAATCAATATCTTGTTATTGTATTAAAGCCAACAACCTGCAATGTTGTTTACTATTGCTGCAACTTTGTATCTCTGTTTATCATGTACATGATGTAGAAGTTTTCTCCCCGTGCATCCGCTGAAAGAGGACCTGCATCCAGTCGGAATTTCCCGGTAAATAAATAAATAAATAAAGACCCCTCAAGATTTGTCCAACAATATGAAATGCTTGAGATACTCCATGTTCAACTAACCTTAGGTAAAGTTTAATGCCATATCCTTGCTAGCTATAGGTCCCAGTAAAAATTAATGCTGTATCCTTGCTAGTTATAGGTCCCCATCTATGACCCAGGCTAAAAGTGCCATGTACTTGAATGCACTGGAGCCACTCACAGTTCTGACCAACACTATATTCATGGGTGATTTCAACTATCCCATTATAAAATGGGACACATGCACAAGCACTAACATGCAGGCTCAAACATTCCTGGATTTAGTCAGTGCAAATAACCGGAGACAGGTAGTCTGGGCACCTGCTAAGGGTGTGATATCCTAGATTTGATACTCACAAATATGAACAAATGTTGCACTCCCACTCCTTGTGTAATGTCCCCTCTGGTTAGATCAGATCATGAAGCAGTAACTCTTGAAATAAATATAAAAGCTGAACTCCCAGTAAATTCCAGAACCTTCAAGAATGTTTCCAAGGCTAACTACCTTCTGTTAAGTGATGGCATAGCTAAATTCCATGCCCGCCCCCAAAATCAGAGAACATGATTGCCTATGAAGAAGTGTTTGCATAAACCTTGTACAACCATGTAAATAACTGCATAGAAACTTTTGTACAAAACAGAAACAAACTTAGGACATACTCAGAAAACATGCCCCTTGGTGGACCCAGAGTATAAATTGGTTGTATAACAAAAGAAAAAAATCCTGTCCAAAAATGGGAAGGGCTATGCACAAAAGACAATAATCTCCCTCATCAGTCTCAACAAGCAATTCAGGAGACTAATTAAGTCCACCAAAGTCAAATTTGAGGCAAAAATAGACTCCACACTAAGGGTAACTATAAGGCATTTTTTAGTTGTGCACACAACCTTAAAGGGATCACCAGCAGTGTGCTATGCTAATAGTAAATTGAACTTCCTATACTGAATTGGGGGTATAAAAATGTTGATGGCTAATAAATTTAGCTCCAATTTCACCCCTATCACCTCCAGTTCCCCCAGGAAATAAACTGTACCATCTCTCCTCCAGCTGTCACTAAAGAGCAGGTCCTCAATACATTCTCCAGAACTAAAAACAGTGCATCAATGGATCCTAATAATATTCTAGGATGCTTTGTATCTGTGATCTGTCAAAAGATGTACTATGTCTCCTATGTGTACACTTTCTCTAATTTTTCTGAGTCAATCAACAGAAAAGCCATTGTGGTAGGGCTGTTGCTGTCTATTCAGAATGTTTTTGCTGTTTATTTACTCAGAAAGAAAAGCATTGTGGTAGGGCTGTCCTTGAATTCAGAAAGATTACACAAAGTGCACGCACAGTGTAAATATCGTGGTAACCTTTATGAAACCCCCTTTAGATGTCACTTCTTTATTGCTATAAAATGCTTTACAAAAAGGGATTACTAGCTGCAATGCACAGCTTTTACTTACAACCACTATTTTGAGGACAAAAGGTTACAATATTTATGAAAGGAAGTATGGAGTGAGGTCCCCCACATGAGGGATGCGGGTACCCCTGCAAATAAAGTCTTCTTTATATGATTTGTTTGCCTTTCTGAGTAATATTTTATTTGTTGTATAAAATTCCTGAATTTAAGAAACAGCTGCTAACAATGTGTGCTCCCTCGTTTTTTAATTAAACAATGTTAAATGCTGTTTTCTGCTGACATTTTAAAATAGGGCTCATGTTTTCTGTATCATAACCATGAACAACAGGCTTATAATCCCATCTTATTCCACTGGTTAATATGTGATGGGCAGGGCTCTGAACTTTAACCCCTGAACCACTGCTGTCAGTGTTTGAATATGCAATGAAACCAATAGAATAAGGTTTGACTACCACTACTGCTGCCTGTTAAAATACAAACAGCAATTGAACAGAAAGGTATATGGTAAATGTGTATTGCTATGTAATATCCAACTCTTGACACACCAATACAGGGTCTACACAGCACAGCCACAGATCAGAGTTATAATTACTTGATCACCAGAATTTTACCCACCTTAGACCAGGCCTAGCACCTTTCATTGCAACCTTATCAACAACAGTTGAATCTTGAAAATAGTTATTGTGTACATGCATATATGCACATGTATACACACACATACACACACACACACACACACACACACACACACACACACACACACACACACACACACACACACACACACACATACACACACACTATTTTAGAATGGGAGGTAAATGGTGAATTTCTAGCACAAACTCTCTCCGTCCCAAGCTTTAAGATATACCAACAATGGTTAGTCAAAGCTACCAAAACAAAAGCATATTGTTGTTTACCCTTAAAATAAGCCATTATTTAAATGCGCAAATGGTAGTCATTATCTACGAAAAATCACCCCTTTGAAGGATAGACACCACACAGTATGGCACACAGTTAAATGTAAAAATCATAAACCCATAAGGAAACCATTAGCCATAAGCATTCAACACTGAGTAACAGTTTTTTACTTGAAGTAAAACATTTTTCTTCCAAGTAAATATAAAAACAGTAATGGGCATGCACAAAAAATTGAAAATAAAATGCAAAATGAAAGAATCACAATCACAATGGGAATTCTTAGTCTGTGCAATACCTACTAGTATAATATTTTCTAATGTCTTATTGTCCAATATGTGGTAAATTTATGTGTTGTCAAGTATCCTATGACTGTATGTAAATCTCTCTTGCTGTCCCTCTAATTATATGTTATGTTATGTCTTGCACTGGGACCAAGCAATGGCATTTTGTTCAGCTGGCACTGCTAGGTCAATCTGATCGACAATAAAGTTTACTTTGACTTTAATTTGATAGCGGGCATAAAAAGACTAGCATCTACACTAGAAACTACTAGGCTCTGGTTAAGATAAATTTTCCCTTGTGTTTTTTTGGAATTTAAGTCAAAACTAGAGTTTTTAGAGTTGTTAGAGGCAGTATAGTTGAGCTCAGTATCTAAGGGTATCCTCTAGTAGAAACCCACAGTTTCCATTCTTTGGTAACAGCTACTGTATGAAATTATCCATTTGCCCCTCTATTAGAAGTCCCCAAACATGATTTCCTGTAGTTTTAGTTTGAATTTTAGAAAAAGTCTTTCTTGTTTTCTCAATTACATGACCAGGTAAGAAGGGTAAGGGTAATATTCAGCAGGCACCAGTCCAAATAAGGAAATTTATCATGAGGTTTACCTCAGCAATCCTCCAAAAGGCTTTAGAATTGGACTGCAAATTTGTATGGTCAAGAAACCAAGGTTTCGTTCCCACAATAGCAAAATACACAGTTACCTGGAACATTTTACATATTTTGTTTTGCACAGTACATCTCACTGAAAAAGGCAAATACTATTCAAATTTTGTCATTTCTGTTTTGATCTAGAACAGCTTTAGTATAACTTCTATGAGTTTTTTTTCTTTGAAAGAATAAAAACATATTCCAGATTGATTTGGTTCTCACAAATCTCCCTCCTTCCAATAGTCAAGCAAGTTTTGTTGTAAAACCCTCAAGAACATAGACACATTTTATGTAAATCTCGCCCAGTTTCTCATTTTGAAAGACCATCTGAGTCTTTTTTACCAAGACAGAGCACTTTTTGACATTTCTACCTAGATTTTATTTGCACAAGCAGATAGCTCAATTCTTTTGATCGGCCATTGGAGCCCTTTGTCTCCATGCTGCTGTACTAGCTAGTCAAAGATTCAGTACCTCAGAATATTATTTACTTTCTACATTTCTCCAGCCATTATAAAATGCTAAGAAAATGTTACATCTCCGTTGGGAAAATACTGCAGTTCCAATCTTTTTATCTGGAATTACTTTGAAATACTGCATTTTATAGGATCATATAGGAGGTTACTAGAATACTGAAACTAGAACCTGTTTAGGCCTAAGCATTCATGCCCCAATTATCAATGCACAGTGAGTGGCTAGAATGGCTTTGATATATGCCTGTGCCTTAGGGCATCTACAAGCTGTTCCATCCATAAGAGCCACAGACAACAGGCCGGGGCAAATTTACAATTTCCCATCGATTGGTCTACATTGCATTTGAATAGACTTAGGGAAGAGCTCTAGTTCACATGAAAGCAGAGTCTGTTCCAGAGAAGGGGTAATTTCTGAGACAAAAAACTGTCACTCCAAAATGTTTTGTTTATGTCACAGATGAGGTTTAGATCCTTAGATCAGGTAATTCTGGTGTTACTTGTTTTGCAAATGTGTAGCAGATCCATCAGGGATGGATCACAGAATGCCTTGTAGGTGGCGGTCATCTTCCCATAGGGTATAATTGTGCATTTTACTTTTGCACTGAGTTTTAGGTCATGGTTCTAGCAACAGTTATTGGTCTATATCAGACCCTCCTGGAGGATATCTACATATTTGGGGGATTCAATGGTTATACCCATGTTGCGGTCATCAGCAAATTTGGTCAGCCAAAGGCCTTCTGTATTTGCCTTGCTGTCAGAAAAGTATATTTCAAACAGGAGCATTCCCAGTGTTGAGCCCTGTGGGACAGCACTAGCAACAAGCCTCTTGGTGGAGGTGGATTCCCCCACTCTAACTTCATTTGCCCTATCTGTGAGCCATTTGTTTGTTTATCCATTAAGTGGCATATGGATTTATGCCTAAATTTGTGAATTTGTCTGTAATATCCAAGTGAGATATTGTGTCAAATGCCATTTCCAGGTTAAGGCAGTCAGTATGTGCCATTTTGCCCTCATCCATGGTTCTAGTGACCTTCTCAAAGTAGTCCACCAAGTTTATGAGGTATGACATGCCCTTGATGAAACTGAACTGAGATGGATCTAGTGCTTGAAGTTTTCCTATGTATTTGATTATCAGGTCCACAATAATTCTTACCATGGCCTTGCATATAAGACTAGTCAAATTTAAGGGTCTGTAGTTCCCAGGGCCTCAGGCGTCTTTGTATACAGGTATGACAGAGTCTTCTATTATCTATGGATGAAGCCTGTCTGGAGGCTGTGGTACAGCGGTAGCATTGTTGCCTCACAGCAAGAGGCTCTCCTGTTCAATTCATGGCTGGAGTGCCTTCTGTGTGGAGTCTGCATGTCCTCCCCGTGGTCGAGTGGCCTCTGAAAGACATGCGTGAATGGGCATGCCTTCGCTGAAGGGTGGGCATCGGGCTGGCAACTCGGCACCATAAAAAATCTACTGCCAATCATTAGCAGACCAGAGCTCCGCTGTGGCAACACCTAACCGGGAAAAGCCGAAAAGACAAACAACATTAAATTATTAATGCTGAGAAAGTCAGCATTCATTAGCAAGCATTATGTCACTCACCAAAGCAAAATATAAACACTTAGGATGAACCCATACCTCTCAAATGTTACTGTTTCAGGAATGTCCCTGATTTTCACTCACACCTTTGCTCTATCCCACCTAAATTTGCAATACTTCAAGAAATTGTGATGAATGATAGTCATTAAGTAATGATATTTATTACAAATGCAAACTTCTTTTACTCCTGAAAATGCATTTTAGTTGATGTCCTCATATTCTTTCAACATTCTAGATCAGATGTAGTAATACATTAAAAATGTCCCTGGTTTGGGGGCATCTGCCTTTTTTCAATTTTGGCTTAGTCTTTGATTCTGGAGCTTAGATGTTGATGGCTAAAGGTTATATGATACACATTATAGCAGCTATAAAGGGATCATTAGTTTATTTAAAAATTATTATATCAGAGAGGAATTAATGTAAAAAGCAGATATCATGACAAATTCAGAAAACTGAGAAGAGACAATAATTTGAACATTACTACCAGAGACCAGAATCCAAGAAATAAGTGATGGGTTGCTGAAGTATCGCACACTTCTGATAATGGACAAAAAGAATTGAATTAGGGTATGCAACACACTGTCTTTTATAGCCATACTCCTTCTAATCACCAGACCATGACTACAGCTTGCGAGACCTAAGAATATTCCATTATTAACAATACCATGATTGAGAATTCGGTCATCTGACTGTGGATATATCGACTGTATAATGATTCCTACAGTAGTAGTCTTACAATAAACATAAGTTTGCTGCAGAATTCAAGAACAAACATTTTAGCAATTGTCATAATGCAGCGGTTGTATATATTCATTCTCTTTTCTCTTAGAACTTCCCGAAAAAATAGTAAAACAAAAACCAGCTAAACATACACATGTAGCAGGTAGTAATCATACACTTACATTTTAAGTATTACAATTATTTCATGTGAATCTTAGGGGTGGAAATGTATAGAATCGCAGTGAATGCTTTGAATTAAACTGGATCCTAGATTTGCAGATTTCCATGATAAAGGTCTAGGACTGAAGAATGTTGTCCCTTTAAAACCTGTTTTAGGATCACATGCACTTGCTCTTTAACTTAATATTTAAATATTTGTATTTTTTGGATGATTGGTAGTCTGATGAAGTGCCTTTGGAGGTGTGAAAGCACTTACCACCTTTTTATTAAAATTAATCTGCTTCTGTCTAGCTGTTTTTAGTTGTTTTTTATTTTATTTTACTATTTTCCATCATGTTAAACCAGCTTTTACCCATTGTGGCAGTTTTTCTTGCTGTTTAATTTCCCAGTAAATCCACTTCTATTTTATAAAGTTGTGCCATTATAATATGGCTGCAATTTTCAGCTATGTCATGAAATTGACAAAACACCAATCTCTAGAGGTCTAAAGCTTCCAAATAAGTAAACACGTGTGAAATCCAAAATTTCTAAGGAAATATAGAAAGATTACAAAAGTAATAATTCCAAAAACATGCATCTGGAGCATTTCTCCCCGGGCCTCCGCTGAAAACAGGCTCTGTGGAACCTAGTCGGACATTCCCGGTCAACAAATGTAAAATAAAATGTAAAATAAAAATAAATAAAATAAAAATAGAAGTATTTATTAGTTTACAAGTAATTAGTGATGAACTAACAACACAGATAGATTGGTAGAGAGAGCAATATATAGATAAATTAAATAGAAAGATAGATAGATTCATAGATAAGCAATCATGATCATTCAGGAAGGAAAATAATAAAATTAATGAGAGCATGACAGGAATTGTACAGAACCAGAGATGTAGCTAGAGTGAGGCAAAGGGGACAGCCATCCTGGGCACAGGGTGCTATCTATTTATCTATGCACACACACACACACACACACACACACACACACACACACACACACACACACATATATATATATATATATATATATATATATATATATATATATATATATATATATAAAACACACACACACACATATACTCACACACATACACATGGACACATAATACTGTAAAGTCTATACCCCTGGATGAAGTGTGGTGGGTATAAGCAAGTCTATACCCTGTATGAAGTGTGGTGGGGATAAGCTCCCCCACATCCCTCATGCAGAGCCCATTACCTAATATGAGCTACTCTGAGTCAGGGTTAACAAATTTTGCAGAAATGGTCTTCTTAGAAACTGCTGCTAGGTATACTAGATGAACCAAGTGGAAGTATAGATAGATAGTTATGCAAGTAGATGACAGATAGATAGATAGATAGATAGATAGATAGATAGATAGATAGATAGATAGACAGACAGATAGATGCATAATCAGATTCACTCAAGAAGTAAAACAGTAAGAAGACAAATAAGAGCATGATGGAAGTTGTTTAGAACTAGGTATGTAGCCTGGATGGGGCAAAGGAGGCAGCAACCCAGGGCACAAGGTGTTGGGGGCAAAGTTGGAGGATACCACTTGATTAGTAGGGAAGTAACAGTGTTCATTTCCATACTGGTATTTCTGAATGCTGGCACTAAAATGAATAAGACTGTTTTTGTGGTCAGGATTGAAGCATGTGTTGTTTAATCTTTGAGGACAAGGCAGGGTGAAGGGGCTTTTTTTTTTTTTTTGAGGGCTGCCAGATTGGGTGAATGTCACCAGGTACTAGATCAGACAGCTACTGCTCTGTACAGAGCAATGGTCATAGACCAGAAATATTCTAGGATATTCAAGATAATGCCATGCTGATCCCCATTCAGCTACATCTGTACCTTCAGTTGATGAAGTCTTGGGGACCATCTTTTCAATCTAGAGGACTACAGTGACTGCCACTATTGCCACAGTGGTTGCCAAGAAATACAAATTGTGCCAATAGGTCATAAGCTTAATAGTCATATCAGTGAATAAAAGTATGCCCATAATGGGCTCTGTTAGAGAAGTGGAAGATGTGCATATCCCTCATCTGTACTTCTCCCATGTTCTTATGCTATTCTTTCTCATATGGTTTCTTCTTTGGAGACAGACACAGCAAAAACAAATAATTATGCAGGAAACCATTGACATGTATCAGACCCAAGACATGAAGGAAACAAATGCTAACTGGTAGATTCCATTCTTGGGAAGCCAGAGAGATAAACAAAGGAGGTGATGGATCATATGGCATCTGTTTAATGCCATGACCAACAGTGAATCTTAAGGATTGTGTGAGCAGATGCATAAGGAAAGAGAGGGATGAAATTGTCCATCTGTGGACAAAAAATCTGCTAGGAAGTCATCTAGAAATACTTTAGGATTACTACAGATGCAGGCCAAGACTTGAATGATGGTTTCCATCTGTAGAAAATGGAAACCAGTATCAATGTGGCTTTAGGTGATTCATCAGAAATATTTTAACAAGCCATGGGGGAGAGCATTGAACTGCAGCCAGAAACTCCTAGCTTCCTAGCTCATATAATTTGAATGGTTAGTGATACACGTACCACTTTGGAGAATAATGTAAGGAGATAACTAGCGAATGAGATCTAATATAAGGAGATCACAAGCGAATGAGAGCAAGTAGAATTTATTTATTTGTCTTTTGTTGACCGGGTTAGTCCACTGGGCCAAGGGCCCATTTTTCAGTGGAGACACAAGGAGAAAAGCTCCAGAAATACATAGTAAAAACTACAAGATAAAGATACATGATAAAAATACAATATAAAACATACAATACATAAAAAGTACATAGTGCGTGATAAAAAGTAAAACATGAGTAAAAATTAGATGATAGTAAGAAAAAGTGACTGATGAAAGCAATGAAAGAGACAGGCTCCTTGAACTACATGATATAAATACATGATGGAGAAGGAATTGAATTAAAATGCAGCTGTACTAACAATGACAGTCTGACTACAAGTCAAAAACAGATATCTGCATGAAGAATAAAAAATGTGAGTACTATATCAAATAACAGGGGAAGTTACTAGAGAGATATATTTAAGGCAAATAACTCTATGAGTCAGAGGCATTGCAAGTGGTGGGTAGAGTAGAGGGATGTGAAATACAGGAAAGGAAGTACCAAAGAACAAATGAGCGGTTAGTAGGAGTACGTGAAGTGGAAAGGGGGAGGGGGCTGGTAAAGTTATAAGAAGAGTGGGTAGAATTAATACGAAGGAGAAGAGCAGTGGTGGTCAGGGAAAAGTTTAAGGAGAGAGGAGGTAAAGGTGGGATAAAACTGAGTTACAATAGTGCATAGAGACGTTACTAAGGCTTCACAGGATTAGTAGACAGAAAGTAAAGAGGGAAAATATTTTTGAAATAGGAAGCCAGAGTTTAGGTGGGATGGTGGCAGGTGCATGAAGGAGAGTTGGCAAGGTAGGTTTTTAGTTCTTTTTTGAAGAGGGGAGAAGATTGGATAAGGCGTAGGTTCATTGGGAGTTTGTTCCAGGTTTGTGATATGGAGCATCTGTAAAGTAATCTGCCTATGGTTTTGTTGGGTTTATAGGTATTAAGTAGTGCTTCATCAGTGCTATGGAGAGATCTTGCAGAGCTGTAAAGGTATAGGATGGTGGACATGGAGGGACAGCTTGTAGGTTTGTAGAGGACAGAATGAGCTATTTGTAGTTGAGACAGTTGGAGTAGTTGTGGGAACTCAAGCCATTGTAGCTTTTTTAAGGCAAGGCAGTGATGGGACTTGTAGGAGAGATTGCAGGCAAATCTGGCTATCTTCTGGTAAGTTTGTGCAAGTCTGGGTAAAAGATTTGTTTGGATGTGTGTGAATATAGGGGAAGCATAAAGAAGGCAGGCTTGGGCATGTGTGATCTTAGTGGTATTGGATAAGAATTTTTATGTCTATAAAGTAACCCTAATTTTTGATTGGTCTTTTTGATGGACTGCAAGATGTGATGGTCAAATTTTAGTTGGTTGTCAGTTGTAATTCCAAGTAGTTTAGTAGAAAGTCTACATGAATAATGGTGTTGTCAAGAGAAGATATATGGAAAGAGTTTTTGAGATGAGATGCAGAGCTTTTAAGGAAAAAGAAGGAGTTTGGTTTTCTTTGGATTCACAATAAGTTGGTTGCCAGTTAGCCAGTGTTCTGTGGAGTTAAAGGAACTCTGGGTGAGAGAGTGGAGGTCAGTGGGGTTGTCAGAGAGGGTGATAAGGGTAGAGTCATCAGCGTATTGAATTAGTGATGAAGAGGTGCAGGCAGAACAAAGATTGTTAGTGAAAATATTAAAGATTTTTTGAGGCAAAATGGAAAAAGAACAAGAAAACTGAAAAGTAATAAGCACTGTAGCCTAACTGTAGGTGATTATAAGAATAAGGGAAAACAATCCCCCAGATTTACTAATCTTTCATGCAGGAATAATCTAGTCCTGCATGGAAGCAGCAGTTGAAGAGGAGGATGGCAGTGTGCCATGCATATTAATGAAGGCTCGCTGCCAGAACCCCTAATGCTACACGGAGCGTGGACGAGAGCAGGGGGCATGTCTGAGAGCAGAGCTCACAGAATAAACACGCCCCTGCAAAGTAGAACAGAAGAATGCATAAATAAATGAGTGAGACAGCTCATAGATGTCCGCATATCCCCACCAACAGTCTCCATGTGTTCAACAGCAACAGTACATTTAAATAAAATGCAGAAACCCTTTTATTTATTTTTTTTAAAACCCCGAGTACAGCTAACCATAGGTGCATGGGTTTGCCCATCTCTTAGCTATGGTTAAAGCAGCTGAAAAGGCTGAAGAGGATAACAAGGAATAGATACGCAAATGAAGCAACACAGCAATAGTGTAGTGGTTAGAGCATCTGCCTAATGAACAGGCATTCCTGGTTCGGGTCCCATTACAGCACATATCATTTTCCATGTGAAATCTGTATACGAACATATTTTAACAACTGATTGCATATAACCTACATAATAACATTCAAATGTGAACTGGAGTACTGCATTAAATGCACATGTGAAGTGTCAGTGTCATAATGAATAAGGTACTAGTAAGCAGGTATAAGCTCAAATAAGCAGTAGTAAGCGTGTTTAAGTGTGTTTGCATGGGAGTAAGCATTGCCTACACAGATTAAGCAAAGTAGAAGCTGAGTGTAAGAAACTGTAACCGGAGGTTAGCAATGCTTTCCGTCGTGCAAACCCGCTCACAACTGCCTAAAAATGCCTTAATCACCCTGTATCTAATGACCCTTGTTCTGTCCAGCAACAGCAAGGCTCACACCCAGGACCCTGCAGACCACAGCCAATGTGATTTACCACTAAGCCATGGCAGATATCCATAAATCTGATGTTATCACAAACATATCATCCAGCACAGTCATTCAACAGTATAGGAAATGTAGTTAATTAGGTATATGTATGTGTATTTGCAAATAATGTAATATCTAAACACATGCAACATATCGATATATGTAGATATATATATATATATATATATATATATATATATATATATATACAAATATATATATATGAATATATATACATGCAAATGCCTACATCTACACTCATATCTATATATATATATATATATATATATATATATATATATATATATATATATATATGATGTCAGGCTGGTAATGCTGGTAATGCTAACCTGTCATGCAGTACAGTCTGGCTACCATAGGAAATGTAAAATGTGGAAGCTATCAACAGCCCCATAAATATACACAGACACATATATGCAAATACAATATAGTTATATATACATATATATATATATATATATATACATATATATATATATATTTGTATATATATATATATATATATATATATTGTGTACACACACACATATATATATATATATATATATATATAGATATACATGTGACTACACATACACACTCAGAGATATGCATTAAGACACATATGTAGAAGGTGCACACAATATGGAACAGCCACTATGCCTACAGTTAACACCTGAACACCTGGACACTGTATGGTCCACCTATACAATTGACAATTGTTGCCTGCAACATATACCCACAGAGAGGTTATAGTAAAAACACCACACACAGGTTTGTATAAATGGACCACCTTTATTTGGTACTATAATAGTTCTAGATGTCATGTTATATAGCTGTTCAGACACTGACATCCATATAAACAGGGTAATGCAAATGTGAAACAGGTATACTAATACAGTATTCTGGAAAGGACCACAACTGTTGCTGTTCATGCCAAGCCCTGCAGATGTGACAATAGTAAAGACAGACTGGGCTCCAGGATACCAAACAGTGAACAGTAAGTAATGCAGGTGTACAGTTCAGCAGCCTATGTACACTCTGTACAGATTCAGTAGGTGGTAAAGATGTCAGTTGACCAAATGGGATGTAACAGTTACATAACAAGCCATAACCAATACCATCACAAGCCCACTGACAAACAGAACACTCTGTATGGCAGGCGGCAGTAGGCCTGCAACAACCCACTTAATGTACGTAATGCAAATATAGGTGAAGTGCATGGTACTGTACATCCAGATACCTTACATCAGCTCACCCCTGATACCCACACAAAGCTTGGTATGTAGGTGTAGGACAGAGGCTGGAACACAGGCCCATATCTGGACAACTGTTGCCATGCACTCAACAAGTCGCTGGTGTTACAGGATAGTTTGCAACATACCCTTAGTCCCTGATACCCACACAAAGCTTGGTATGTAGGTGTAGGACAGAGGCTGGAACACAGGCCCATATCTGGACAACTGTTGCCATGCACTCAACAAGTCACTGGTGTTACAGGATAGTCTGCAACATACCCTTAGTCAGAGGATTTATGTAGAAAGTTCAATGGATGTAGCCTTGTACTGATAGCACTCAACACACACACACACACACTGCCAGTAAAATATCTGACACAGGAAAAACATGATAGGCACAGCTCTGGCCACAAAGAGGATAGGCTCACAGCTGAAAGCTATGCAGACAGACTGCATTCCAAGGTAAACTAATATGTACACACACACCCTGTAACACCAGTACTATACAAAGGATAACACAACTCTATGCACACTCTTGTCTGTAATTCTGGAAACACCTAAAAATATGTAGCTGGCCTGAGTATGCTGGTTCTCCTGTAAGAGATATTGCTACCTGCCATATGTAACACTGATCCTCACACACAGCAGGATGTCCATCTTACAGGAAAGTTAAATGGACCATGCCCACATGATGTAGGGATTTATAGTAGCTGGTTGCCATGACAGTGGTAATTGGAAGTACTACACAGTAAGCTGCATGCAGTTAGCAAGTGGAGAACACTGACTGGTGCAGAGGCCATCACCTGATCATGTGCATCACCTACTAAAGCCAGAATGCAATCTATTCAAAGCAGCTAAATCCATTTCCTGGAGAGAGAAAAAGAGAGAGAGAGAGAGAGAGAGAACCAGAACAAGAACCAAAAACAAAAAAAGCTCTGCAAACTAAAAGCTTAAGTCACAGCCAGTTAGCCAACTGCTATACAACTAGACATCTGTCCAACAAGATGTATTTGAAGTACATATACATGTAATAGAATGTAGTACCTGGTCCATCATAATGGGATAGATTAATTTGAAATAGCTATATGTGCCATTATGTGTTGTTGTGATGATGTTCAACTGAACAACTGTGATGGACAATAGTGTCTGTCCATGTGGGTAGTGGGCCATAGCCCTTAACTGTGCAGGTCAGCATTGACAGATAGGATGTAAGCCATCATAGTGTGTGTTGTGTAATTGGAAGTATGTATATTACATGGCCAATAGCTGGTGGTAGACATAATGTCATTATAGGTGCATAGATTCTGAGGTAGGTACAAGGCAATTGGCCCTAGGGCCTATAGAAGCCTAGCCAAACATTACCCTGGCTTTTGCCACCCAAGAACAGTAATTTCCTGTGCCACTGTCGAGCAGAGCCACATAAGTGATCCCTGGTGTGAAATCCCTATCTCCCTGCCAATCATCCAGATTTGACTTGAAGAGTGCTACTGAGGAGCTTTGTTTGATATATATAGGTAGTTAGTTCCACAGTATGGGAAGTATCTGGGACCGGAATGTATCCCTCCAGCATGTGTTGTTTATTGTGGTGACAAGGTGTAGGTCTGTACAATGTGCAGCTCAGAGAGATTGGGATTACTTTAAGTGGAGCATGTCCAAAAGCTCTGATAGCTGTATATGTTATTCAGCAATCACCTCTGAGTAGGCAATATGCGACAGAGTAAATCTGCAGTGTAATGACACGGTGTGTATAGGGCATCTGTTTGAGGTTGGTAATCCTCTATGTGAGGTATTCGTGTGGCCTTTCCAGCTGTTGCACATGTCTTGTGAGGTGCATACCAATAGGGGTGTTGTACTCTATAATGGGTCTAATGAGTGACAGCTAGAGTCGAACAATTACTTATTTTCCCTGGATGAGAAACCCTTTGTGATGAGGTGTACCATGTAGAAGGATTTCCTGACTACTCTGGCGATGTCATTATCAAAGGAAAGACTACTGTCCACCTGTTTCCAAAGGTCTCTCATCACACTTTTGGTGTTAAGTTGACTACTGCTTATGTGTTAGTTCATGAAGACAGAGTTTACACCAAAAGGGATGGCAATGCACTTGCTGGCCTTCAGCTTCAGCCCATGGCTTTGACACCAGCCATCTTTCCCAGCAAGGCCTTTTTGTAGGATGTCCACATTGTCTGGAGTGTTGAGTATGGCTCCTAGTCCGCAGTCATCTGTGAACTTTGTTAGCCAAAGACCTTCTGTGTTAGCATGTATGTCACAGAAGTAGATACCAAACAGGAGAGGACCCAGCACTGAACCCTGTGGTACTCCACCTGTTACCGGTCTGATGTTGGGCTGGGAGTCTGCTACCTTCACAGTGTGGGTTCTGTCAGTGAGCCAGATGGCAACCCATCTTGTCACATACGGATGTATACCTAGTTTAGTGAGTTCCTATAACATTCCAGAGTGGGGGATAGTGTCAACTGGCTTGGCGAGATTGAGATATGCTGTGTGAACCACCTTACCCTCATCTACAGCTTTGTTAACGGCTTCCAAGAAGCCTATCAGGTGTCGGAAACATGATCTGCCTTTTACCAACCTAAACTGGGTGAGGTCCAGAGTTTGGGGATTACCAGTGTCATTGTGTATAAGTTCCATGACGATACGTTCCATAGCCTTGCAGACCATGCTCATCAGGCTAATGGGGTGGTAGGTCCTGTGTTCTGTTGTGGTTCCCCCTTTGTGGAGTGGGCTAACCATTGCTTTGTGCCATTCAGTGTGCAGATAGCCTGAGATGAGCCTATGACTGAACATGGCACTTAGGTGGTGTGCCAGTTCATTTTTTAGTTCAAGTAGAATGCAGCCTGGGATGTTGTCAGGTGCCATGGATGTTGTGTTGTTGCTTTTGAAGAATGTGCTTCCCTATGCAGATGTGAGTACAGGAACTTTGTATTCTTCTGGTATAGAGATGGACCCCTTAGGGTATGAGAGGGGGGAAAAGTTAGCATTGAACCTATCTGCCAGGATGTTAGCAATATCAGTGGGTTCTGTATATTTAGTGCAAGTGTGCTATAAGAGAGCAGATGTGAGTATTGATGTTGAGACTCTTAACATAGCTATAGAATGCTTTGTGGTTGTCCTCAGAGTCAGTGGTGTATTTGTTTATGTAACTAGCTTTGGAGGACCCTATGATGGATCCAAGCTTCTTACTGAGGCTGACCAGGGATTTCCTCCAATCATGGGGTTTTACTCTGTTTTGCAACAGTGTATTTCCTCTGTTGTAGAGTTTGTTTATGGCAGGGGACCACCAGATTGGCTCCCATTTCATTGGATGATGGCATCTTTGTTCTGTTAGGGAGTGTATGATCCATGCATTCATGTAAGTGCTTATAAAGTGCATTTGTGTAGGATTCAGCAGTCATACTTCTAGTGTCTGTCAGCATGGGTGTCGTGAAGTTTCCCACATTTGTCTTAAGAAGTGTTAATTTGGCTTTGGAGAAAGTATTAACGGTGGATTCCCTAATGGGGGTTGGAGGCTTGTGTTCAGATCTGACCAACGAGGAATTGACCTGTGGTGTAGAGCACCGGTTTAGCATGTTAGTAATGACCAGGTCTAGGATATAGCTGCCCCTGGTGTGGGTGTGGCAAAGTTGATCCAAGGCATTGGAATTGATGAATGCCAGAAAACGCTGGGCACAAGAGTTGGTACATGACTACATTTCACAGTTAATGGTGGAGGTACTTGAAATCACCCATTATTAGGGTGTTAGGTTGTACCCTAATATGTTCCACTGTATCAAGAAATGAGGATTGGAAATCATTGGGCATGGTCGGTGATCTATAACAAGCTACAATTTGGATTGTGGCCTTGCCCAGAGTTAGTTGCACTTGGATAATCTCGGAAGCATTATGCTGAGCAACTAGCCAGGAGGTGTGGATTTCCTCAATGAATATGGACACACCTCCACCTTGTGGTTTGGTCCAGGTTAGGTGGCCGAAAGATGTGGTATGAATTAGAGCCTGGTAATGCAGGGGTACTCTCTGGATCCTTGAACCAGGTCTCTGTCACTGCGCAGATGTCAATGTTCTCCATTCTAAGGAGTGCCTCGAGTGAGTGCATTTTGAGGTGTAGACTACTAGCATTGAGTAGCAATACCCGCAGATTTTGCCTGCTTGTACCTGTTATGGTGGTGAATTTGTCATTTGAACCTTGCCTAAAAAAGGCACTATAGAGGTGTCAACAGCTTTAGCCAGTACCGGGAATCCCAGGGGCGACAGGTGCAGACCACCTCTGGCAAAGCATTGTGGTTTGTCCATCATGTTATTCCAGGCAGACAGATACTGGATCCCCTTAGAATGACACAAGAAGCTTAGCCAATTGTTGACGTTAATCATTTTGTCATTGTACTGTGGTATCATTCTGGGTGATGGCAAGATGCTACTCAGGGCTAGTGCCATACCTGCCTGGGCTACAAGATTGGACAGCTCCTCCAAGTTCCTTATCATGTAGTCCAGGGAGGTACATCTCAGGTCATTCACACACATGTGGAGAATGACAGAGTCATATTTGTACTTGTTGTAGAGTGACCAGAGTGCATGGGTTATGTGGCAGATCCTGGCACCCGACAGGCAGCTGACAGTAACCTTCTCCTTGTTTAGCCTGGTGAGTGAGACATCAGTGTGCATGACTATAGAGTCAGCTATGACTGGAGTGTTGGGTTTGTTGTAATGCCTTATGTGCTGTGGTTGAGTGGCACACTGGCTTTGTGGGCTATGTGTCATGTGGGTTGTATTGTGGGGTGGAGGTTGCTTGCGTTTCTGTTTTGGAGGTCCATGTTGCTTGGGCAGGTGTTTACTGAGAGCCTACTTGAATGTAGGTGTGTGTTTGTGTTTCTATGTGTGTGTTTTGGTGGTGTTGGTTTTCAGGGACTATGTGGTGAGTGTGGTGTGGTGCAGGTGTTTACCTTCTCCTCTTGACTGTCTAGTCCATTCTTGGGTGAAGAGAGCTTTGATTCCAGTTTGGCTATATAACTGCATCTCTCACACGTTGTATTGTTGGGTGGTAGAAGGAGAGGGTTGTCTGTGTACATGAGGCAATAGCTGCTTTGCCCCAAGATGGCCAGATTCAGCAGGTAGACAGAAGAAAACACTGGGATCTGACCCCTACACATGCCTGGATATGTGCCTATTTATTATGTACTAAAAACTGTGGTCATCAAGACAAGTGAGGAAAGTTGAGTGCTGTAGTAATTGGTAGCTTAATTAGTGCTTAAATTGAGTTGTGAACAACTGCTGAGCTCAAGGAAACAGACTTGAGTTTTGCAACTGAAAAAAAAACTGGATAGTTCTATGAAACAAATGTAAGCTGGAAGGCGTCCATCCAACACAGAGAGGCCTGGTCACTCAGAAGCTTACAAACAGTCATATTATCATGGCCATGTGGCAGATACAGGCCATCAGTTGCAGGATACTCAGGTGAATCTGTATTGTAGCAGGGGTGCCATAGGTGTATAACACCATTACCTGCAATAGGCATCTACATATACCCCACTAATGTCAGGCCAATTGCATATGTGACGCCTGTCTGTGTTGTAGCAAGGCAGAACACTGCAGCTGTGCAGGAAGATGTGGTGAGATTGTGGAGCTGATGTCTGAATGTACCCCACATAAAGGTATGCATATGTGTACATATGTCACATATCTAATATATAAGGATATATATATATATATATATATATATATATATATATATATATATATATATATATATATATATATCAGCATGTATGCCCAGAAATATATATATATACCCATGTGTATACATATATATGTGTACATATATACATCACATATATTTACACATATATAGATATATACCTATATGTGCATGTCTACATAAATACAAACACACACACAAACATATGTCTGTACAGACATGTCCCCTATATTACTTCCACAGTGATGCATGTTATGTGCAAGGCAGCAGTACACATAGCAATACACACAGATATCTACAGCTGGCAGTATGTGCGCCATGGAGGGGTATGTCACATGTTATTCCCTTGGTGGCACCACATAACCCCCATCTGTGAAGTATGCATTGGGAATATGGGGAAATATGGCAGCTACACATGTGGAGGTGGTCAGGAGTGGTAGATATAGAGAACAGTCTACAAGGGTGGTATGTGACATGTGGTGGCTAAACACCGTGGATGGTGTGTGTGTTCTGTGATGTGAATGCCCCATGGGCCCCAAAATAGCCACAGAGGGAACAAGCCTCCCACCCAATGCTACTTACAACAACAGTCCACGTCCTTAAGGTGCCTGGCCTGGAGGCTGGGTAGAACAAGCATGTTGGTCCTGTGAATGTGTACTGTGTCCTTCAGACTGATGTAGTAAATCCCTCATGTGTCTGTGGAGGCCGGTATGGCACAGACCCTGGACCTGAGCCCAGGGGACAGAAACATGTCTGTGTGCCCTAAAGAGGGGGGGACAACATGCCCTGGGAGGTTCCACTTGCTGGTATTGCTGTAACAGTACATGAGGAGGCCCCATGTTGGGACACACATGTGATGTAGCCAGGTATCATGAGCAGATGGTTGTGGAGAGATGGATCTGCTGGCCAATAGAGCATATTACAAGTTAATGTGTCACTGTTATAGAACATATGGTGGTAGTAATAGTCTACACAATCCCTATTACATGTCAAACACCATGCACAGATATCCCCAATAACACAGACTGACAGATGTGCAGCAATCACAGATCAGCCATACCACTGGCATACATATAACCATAGTAGCCCTGACAATGGCATGCAGGTGAATAGTGTGCAACAGGTCAGCAATGATAGTGTCCACACAGGGTACATGGCTACAATCACATAGCAGAAGGTGTGGTACAATGCAATATCTGTCCAACTTCTAGTTAAGCTGTAGCCATAACTAATGAGTTGTGTGTACAGTCTGTTGAAGCTGATATGGTGGGGGGATGACAGAGATGTGTATTAATAACTGTGGTAACCTTGCTGTATGAGTTGCTCAGACCTGTTTACATCTTTATGTCTTACAGACCCTATGGCACATGTACGTTTGCCTGCATTCTCAAATGAAGAAAACGAGATATTGTTCACATACATGATCCAGCACTATGCTGTGCTGTTTGGCAGGCATTCACATGAGCTGCAGGAGTGGTCTGCCCTGTGGAACGACATACTCCATAGGGTCAATGATGTCGGACATCACAATTGCACATATGAGCAGGTCCAGCATCATTGCAGTGACCTGATTCGCCATGTCTGGTGCCATGTTGCTGAAGATAACCTTGCCATGGGGAGGGCCATGCCATGCCATCCATCCCCCGACACATGTGGAGAAGCTTCTGGCCAGCCAACTATCTACAACAATTGCCATACATCGTTGAGTTGGGTGTCACCCACACAATGGCCGAGGAGCATGCAGATAAGAACATAGAGCACATCAGTAGACCACTGCTGTGTAAACATCCCCATTGGTACAGGTAGATCATGCATATCTGACATGTCATATATATTGTGTTGCTGCAATACATTGATAAGCAGATGTCCAGATTTGGTAGTATTGTGGGAATGTACCATTGATGTATGGTAATACTGCACCCGGCCTGTAGCACTGCCACAGGTGTGGCCACTTACCTTTCTTCTCTCACTCGCTTATGTAGGTCCCTCTGGGATAACAACAAGGCAGCAGCCTGTAGCTGGTGAGCATGTTTTATGTAGATGCTTGCCAACACAATAATGGTGATGGTATATGCCATGCAAACATCTAACCAACCTACCCTGAATGCATGCTGTACATGTATTGTTACTGTGAAATGCATGGTCTCACAGGGAAGAGCATGATGGGGGTATTGGAAAGGTATGTCAGACAGCTGCATGCTAACATCCTGTCATTGCAAAATGTGTACACAGGGAGTAGTTTACTGGTGGGAGACATTGCCTACTGTACTGACATGTTTTGAACAACACCCTTATACAGTGCAACAGCAGTGTATATACCAGTAGGACAATGGCAACTACTGCAGAGTTGCACTATGGCATAAGGCATTATAGTACTCCATATTATCATTCAGGTCTAGGAAGCAACATGTAGTCCAAGGGAGGGTGGCCTAATGGTTAAGGTGTTTGCCTTACAAACACAAGATGCAGGGTTTGGTCTCACAAGGGATAATTGGCTAAGCTCAAAATGGCTCGCAAGGGCAGTTAGCTTAGTACTAATCTACGAACCTATGAACCTATGGTGTTCAGTGTATGGGACACTTGTGTAGGGCTTACTTGTCATGCATCTGCATAAGAGCAGAAGGATGGGGATCACAGCATGACACACCAATGCACTGCAGCTGGGAAACTAAGGATGGTAGGAATGGCTCTCTCTGTACATAGTCAGGGTCAGGACCCGTGGCAGCCATAACCCTACACATACGGCAATAGTGATGGCAGTGTGCAAACACCATGGGATGTGCACATGGGTAGACCTTGCAATCATGTAGAATAGGGGGACATGTGTAGGGAAGACTGAACTTACACTGGCAAATGCACATGGCCCACGCTGGTATACCCCTGCCAGGAGCAATGACTGCTGTAGTACACACAACAAGAGGTGTGATAAACCGTCATAATAGGGGTGTGCACACATATGCCCACATGTTATGTATGCATTGTGGTCAGCAACTGCACACCTAACACCATCTGTAGACATGGTATGTAAAAGTACAGGACATATGTGACATACCAGGCTTATGTACTGCTAAGATATGCAGTGATGTGGTCCCATGGCAGATCATGGTTGCGTGTGTGAAATAAATAACGGTGTGTACACCCCCCATAGCCACGGTATGCACTGATGGTTCTCAGTGTAAGACTATTGCAGTGGTCATACATGGTTTGTTTATGTTGACAGCTGTACATCAGGCATCAGGCATTCACCAATGACAACTGTCCACATATCATCCCAGGTATGTGTTGCTGAAAAACATAGGGGCTGTGAGAAGTAAAGCTGACATAACTGACACAGTACTACACATTCCACAATGGGTTGTACACCTGTGAGTTGTGGCAAACAGTACATGGCAGGGTGCAGAACAGGTGCAAAGCAATACTGTGTACATGGGTGCAGTGGTATCCAGGGGAAGGGGCATCACCTAGTGACACAGCACAAGCATCACACACATGTATAATGTTGCTAGCATGGATTGACTATAGCTGAACTGCATGCTGTTCTGTACCATATGTTCTGCATGTTGGCAGATGGGTAATAGGGTGACTGTGTGTACGATCAATGTGCAACCTCACCTGTATGTGTGTGTGTTCCTCTTAGTGGTTATCTAGGTTTCATGCAGGGTCACTCTGTTGAACGTGAGGGAGGTAGATGCATGTAGGATACATGTGTGCATGTGTGTGTTTGTGTGGGTGGCCACGTGTTCAGATGGCTGTACCTCCCTTTATGACCATGAAGGACAAGGATATGGACTGCCACATTACACACCAGGAATACCTCTCATGTGTGTATTCACAGGACAGCAAATAGTATAATATGGCCTGTAGCACAGAACAGACATCCAGAGGGAAGGTAGACTACAGGTACACACTTAATATTGCAGTCAGCAGAGAGGTCACCTTCAACACATGTATGCAGCTCTACAGATGCATTGTGGAAGTACTAGCAACACCAGGGAGTGTATCCAAATATTACATTTGTTACATGATGAGTTGATGGAGCAGCATATCTGGCATGTACTGAGGTTTACATACTCATGACAGACCAGTGGGTGATATTAGGGATGCAACATAGTACCCCACACATATAGGGGCCATGTACATCATTTCCGGCCATACAGATGGTGCATACTGAATTACAGCAGTGAAGCCATATAAATCCACCACACACAGGTCAGGCAGGTAAAGTAGCAACAGGGCTTGTATTGTGTCTGCCTGTGTGGCCATTTATAGGACTGTGATGTTAATGAGTGGTATCAATGTGTGTATGTTAGCAAGTGTGATGCAGGGTGGAGTAAAACATGGACATACAAGTGGGACTGACTGTAAAGCCATCAGCAGGTAGGTATAATGCAGGTGTGTGTGTGTGTGTGTGTGTGTGTGTGTGTGTGTGTGTGTGTGTGTGTGTGTGTGTGTGTGTGTGTGTGTGTACTGTTAGGCAATGATGTACAGGTTTTAAAGTGCATTTATTGTTCTCCCCCACAGGTGGCGAGGAGGGTCACGTTCCCTCCTGCAGCCGATCTGATGTAGGTGTCCATACAGACACCGATGATGATGATGATGATGATACTAATGGTGAGGCACAGGTTGGATTGTCAGGGGACAACACTGCACATACATTTGGCATCCACTTTTTAACCACCGCACTCCCGCACACAGTTTCAGTGCCTATATGCACCCCATCACCAGTGACCATAGTGGAGGGACAGCTGGCGTTTAGTGCAAGTGCACAGGGAAGTGTGGTGACCATGCCTACTGTGTCCGGTCACAGCAGGCATAGCCGGTTGTCCAGCAGGGCACCACATAGGCAGATGTCCCAGGGTGCTCATGGTAGGTCAACTGGACTTCATGACCCTAGCAGAGGCAACATAGGTACTACCACCAGACACATGTTTCAGGCTGTCATGGTGGCACAGGCACGTACAGAACATTACCACAGACAGGCCCTCAGGCTGCAGAGGGCTGCTCTCACATCATCAAATGACAACGCCCTTGAACTTGCTAGTGCCATCCGTGGAGTAACTGAGTTCATGGATAGACGGTCTGGTGAGATGATGGCCCTCACTGACCATGGTCTGTCCATGCTAGAACATGTGGTGGTAGTGGCACCTCATCTGCATGGACATAGGGCAGCAAAACCAACAGCTGGTAGTCAACGTGGACATGGCAGGACATCAAGGGGCTCCCATAGTGGTAGTAGCACCCCAGCAGTGCAGAGGGTGTGCTGTCCAAACCACACCACAGCAGGCCATGTGCACGTGGTACTGGCCAGTCCCAGGAGGGGCCTGGTACCAGTGGACTTATGTCATCTGCAGGTGAGAGTAGCACATCAAGGGCTGTAGCTGGACATGCCCGTGGAACACCTTGCAGGTGCAGTCCACATGTCCGTGGCCGGAAGCATTGAACTGCACACCCTGCCAGGTACACTCTGCAGCTGTCCATAAACACCTGTGTAGGGCAGCCACATGGCAGAACTGTGTGCATGCATACCCACACCCTCTCAAAAACACACCTAGGGCAACCTCATGCCTACACACACCATATCACCTCGGCCAGCTCCCTGGAGTACACCTCTCACCCACACACATGTTGTCAAATGTATGGGCCACCCTTGGTCTCTGGCAAACCAACACCACACCCTATGCATATGATGATCCCTGTGCCCCATCCCTGTCATCCATACCATCGATGCAGGGACAGGCTGATATGGTTCTGATGCACACAGTGACTGTACAACAGTGTAGCACAGTACTGCAGTGTAACATGTTGTAGGGGGTAGGGTGTGAGGCACATTTGTCAGGTAGTGTAGTTGTCAGGCAATGATGCATCACAGCTGTTAGGTAGACTGCTTGATTGCGGACTCTATAATGTTATCCAGTTGTGTTGTAAGTGTACATGTGTCAGCAGTAGGATGTTCTGCAGTCATATTCCACAACAGGGTATGTGATTACACAAGGTTAATATGACAGTATAATGACCATCTGATAAACACCATCCTTATATGTACCACTCACACAGTAATCGTACATACACTGGTCATGGCACAGTGAGGACTATTGGCTGTCTGTGGTATGGGACACATGTGCCTGGCCCTACAGATATGTGAGCAAATATGGTACTATACACTGGGGCATCATGTAACATCACATAGTACAGAACAAAGAACAATTGCATCTACAACAGTCTGTGCACTGCCCAAGGTACGTATGCACAATACACAGATTGTCTTCAAATTTCTAACTCAGGGGTCTGCAACCTGCGGATCTGGAGCCACATGCGGCTCAAACAACCTGCTGTAGTGGCTCCCTGTACCTCTGAGGATTAATGGACACTAATGCACTACCCACACACAAACACACACAGAGATCAACCAGGAACACAATCATAGATGGATGTTAGGTATTGCTCTGATACAATTAGTTCTGTCGTATATAGTATAACAATATTTGAAACCTTATATGCAGTGTTATCTTCATATTAGGGGTCATTTAGCTGTTGTGGTTCCCAATGACTTTATTTTGGTGGGAGAGGGGACGGACATGACTCCTGGGATGCTGAAGGTTGCAGACTCCTGCCCTATGTACACAGACAACAGTACTGTACACACAACCACAGACTGTCCAAGTCACATCCTCAGTAAAAGCCAATACTATACACAGCATCACCAACAGTAAGTTATCTGACTGGCTTGTTATGACAGCTATGCTGTCAATGAATATGTTATACAAAACATATGCACCCCCTACTGCATGACATATGTACAAAGGTTGACAGGGTTGTGGCTGGAGGCACAAACACAGGGCCAATATTGACATGTTGCTGTGATGACCTCATACATTTCCTGCCATAACAGGGTGTGATGCAACATATGTCCTATGAGGGATATGGTGTCAGTACCTCTCCCGGCTGTCACCATCTACTGACTGCAATCCTCACACTACCTTCTGCAGTTGAGAGATATGTGCTCTGTGGGTACCACAAGGCACCACACCAGATGGGGATTCCTCTTAAACATAGCACCGACATGTTGTTTGTCTTTCGGCTTTTCCCAGTAAGGGGTCACCACAGCAGAACTCTGGTCTACTAATGATTGGCAGTAGATTTTTATGAAACACCGAGGTGCCAGCTTGATGCCCAACCTTCAAAGAAGGCACGCCCATTTACGCACGCTACCCAACTGCAGGGAAGACATGCAGACTCCACACAGAAGGCACTCCCAAACCAGGCCGAGAATTAAACAGGAGAACCTCTTGCTGTGAGGTAACAATGCTACAGCCGTACCACCGCGGCATCCTGACAAGTATTAAAACATGTAGGACAGCCATATCCACACGCACCCTGTTAAACCAATATTACCCCAACTGCAGTATAGCAGCACTTACAGTCTATAGTCAGGACAGGCAGATCTCCCTCCTGTGTGTTGGCCTATTTCCACAGTGTATGTTGTCAGAGGTAAGCCCTCAATCCATCTGTGATGCTGTTTGCCAAACAACAGATCTAGTTCCTGCTCACAGTGAATGAAAAGGCCCAACACCAACATGATGTTCCTAGATATTGGTGTGTGTTTCTATGCAATTGTCTATGGGAATGTTACCACAGCTGTTCCACATGCAATCAGCTAGAGGAGAGATGTAATCTGTGCAGAGGTCATCAGCTGATCATGAGCATCACTGACAATACACATGCTGCTGCCTAAGCAAAGCAGGTGCAAGTCTCCACATCTACCAGAGAGGGAGTGAGAGAGGCAGACAGAGGCAAAGATCAGTCTGGGTAGGTTGGGAGAGTAAAAGGTAAGCATGTTTGTGTCACACACCTACCAGTCCAGGGTGTTGAACCAGTGACTGACTATGTACTGATGTCACATCTGTTATCCCTGCATGGTGGATATTGTGAATAATGCTAGGGGCACCATATGAGAACATTTAAAAACACTCTCTCCATTGGGTCCAGTTGTTACACACTCACAACCACATCCACACAGGAGACAAATGACAAACATCAACACATTATGACACACACACCTGTCACATTTGGGATTAAAACCCCTACCTAATTAGTTATTACACTACAGCACTATGCCATTATAGAATGTGCCACAGAGATTAGTTGAGTATTCTTTCCCCAATGGTTTATTTCACAGTGAGTGACATCAGCAGGACTGCCAAAGTAGGGCAAATGAATTGTAGTGAGTGTAACTAGCCAAACATGCATTGTTCTCTACACAGGCATAGGAACAGACACAAAAGCATCCACAACTCCCATGTGTAAAAATAGAACCCCTACGAGAGTTTTATATCACACTACAGCATTACACTGTTACAGCATGCACCACAGAGACTGCTGGAATATTCCTTCCCCAAAGGTGTACTTCACAGTGATTGACATCAGCAGGATTGCCAGAGTAGGGCATTTTAATTGTATTGAGTGTGACTGACCTATATTGCCCTAAGAAGTCTGTATGCATTAACTGCTGTGCTGGCCTGAACCCAGGACCCTGTACACTATAGTCACAGTAACTAACCACTAAGCCATCACAACAGTGCATAGTACTGTGATTCCACCAAAGTAATCCCACCATAGGCTAATCAAACTGAACATGTGAAAGGAATGTATATACAGTTGTCCGTAAAAGACCTCTCCAAGGCCTACTTCATGCCACTTGAGGCCGAAGTGACAATGTTTGTGACACCCATGGAGATAGGAGCTGACAGTTCAACTGATGAATCATGGACTAAGGCACTGTATAAGCACAGCCACTTGTGCATGATTCCTGACATCCCACATAGAACCACGATGCTCACCTCCCAAATAATCAAGCCAGTCTGGTGGTCTCCTACCATTTATAGAGTATACAACAGATGGTAGACACTGCTGAAGAAAAAAGGGTAATCCAAGGATGCAAATAACCCACTTACCATCCCCAGTATGACGTTGGGATCCCTCATGGAATCCTCCAAAATGGGTCATGTAACTATAATCGACACAGATTCCACAGACAACCACACAGCATTCTATAGTTATGTCCGAATTCTAACTGGCAATGCTCAGAAGTGCTCTGAGCTGCAACAGAATGGCATTACATAGACTGCTCCCATGGAATGTGCCAATATCCTGACAAATTGATTTAGTGCCACATTCACCCCCTCTCACCCCCAAAAGTGCCCATGTCAATACAAAAATGGTTCCATTGCGCAATAATCATGGCCACACAGGCAGAAAATGCACTAGCCACAGCTAAGAATACATCATCCATGGGACCAGAATACATCCTGGACTGTGTACTACATGAACTACAAAATGGAATGGCAACTCACCAAACTGGCATGTGTAATTATAGCCTCACATCAGGCCTGGTGCCCACTGAGTGGCGTACAGCTGCAGTTATCCCACTCAACAAGGGGGGATACACCTGTGATCCCTGGAACTACCATCACATCAGTCTGACGAGCCTGATCTGCATGGCCATGGAATGCATTATCAGGGATGTTTTGAACACAGACATTGGCAACCCTCAAACACTGGACTCCACACAGATTGGGCTCATGGAGGGCCAGTCTTGTCTCCTGAAACTGATTGACTGCTTTGACTCCATCTGCATAGCTGCTGAAAAGGGTAAGGCAGTCCACAAAGCCTATGTGGACCTCACCAAGCCCTTCAACACCATCCCCCAGTCTGGAAACATAGATTAACATACTAATCTGGCCATACATCCCTATGCCACTCGATAGTTTGCCACATGGTTTACTGACAGAACCCACACTGTAGGTGTAACTGACTCCAAATCCATCCCCAGACATGTGACAATTAGAGTACATCATGGTTCAGTCCTTTGACCACTGTTGTTTGGCATCTACATCTCTGAAGTACAGGCCAACAGTACGGGACTCTGGCTAACAAAGGTAACAGATGACTGCAAAATGGGAGTCATTATGAGCCTGACTGTACTGCATGATATGTGACTGATACCAGCCTGACATCATACAGGTGGGATGGTGTACTGTTAACATCTTGTGCCCTTGCCGTGTAATGTCCTGGTTATGGGATCTGCAATGGTTGATAGTGTATAGCAGGGCAGACATATTTGACTGTGGGGAGGAGAATACCTCTTCGTGCATGACGTATGTTGTTTGTGCCTGTCAACCCCATTAATGGTGCATGTGGACATATATGTTTCTGCTATGTTTTCACTTTATCTACAGATGTATGTCTGTAGATACCTATATAGATATAAATATCTGCTTACATATATGTATATAAATATATATATATATATATATATATATATATATATATATATATATATATACATATATCAATATGTTGTATCTGTTTAGACAATATATTTTCACACACACATACATCTACATGTTGGAATACATTCTCTGTATTGTTGAATGACTGGGATGGGTGTTATGTTTGTGAATACAGCAGGGTTATCCGTATTTGAGTTGGCTTAGAGGTAAATCAATTTGGCTATGGTGTTTAGGGTCCTGGGTTCAAGACAAGCAGAGGTTGTCTATTTTGTTGCTAGGCAGAACAAGGGCTGATGGATACAGAGTGATTAAGGCACTTTAAAGCAGTTGTATGTGGGTTTGCATGGAGGTAAGCACTGGTAAAGTCTGGTTACAGTTTCTTATACTCAGTTAGCTGCTGACTTGCTTAACCTGTGTAGGCATTGCTTAGCTCTGTGCAAACCCGTGCAAACTTGCTTACAACTGCTTTAAAGTGCCTTAATTACTGTGTATCCAACGGGCCATGTTCTGCCCAGCAACAAAATAAACTCTAGCAAGGCTCAAACCAAGAACCCTGCACACCATAGACAAAGCGATTTCCCACTAAGCCATGACAGGTACAAAGAGATTTGATGCTTTCAGAAACATATCATCCAGTCTAGTCATGCAACAGTACAGAGAATGTATACCAACATCTAGATGTATGTGTGTGTACCTATAGTAATATCTAAACAAATGCAACATATCTAGATATGTATATATATATATATATATATATATATATATATATATATATATATGTATATATTACTTTCTAAAACTATATGCATATATATCTATATATGCACATATATAAATGCATATACCTAAATTGACATATATATGTGTCTACACCCATATGTCTACATATGCACAAGCACGCTACATATATGTACACAGATGGGTGTATACAGACATGGTTATATATATATTAGCAGATATATACATTTATATAGGTATATATGGCCATATATCTGTAGATAGCAATGGCAGATTAACAAATACACATATGCCCATATGCACCGTTAATGGGGTTGAGAGGCCCCGCAAACTATATGTCTTGTACAAATAGGTATCCCCTCCACAGCCAAATACATGGCTGGCCTTGATGTCACATGTATGGGTATGGCTTTGCACCCCAGCCTCTCAGCTAATTTACATCTGTTATCCCTGTATGGTTGACATTGTGATATATATATATATATATATATATATATATATATATATATATAGTAGGGCCACCATAAAATAAATAAGCAAAACCCCCTCCACATTTCCCACAGGTGTCAAACACTCCCCACAGGATCCGAGTTACAAGCACACACACCTGTCACGTCTGAGAGTTGAAGACCTACCTAACTAGTATATTACACTATAGCACTATGCAGTTATAGTACACGCCACAGACATCATTGAAGTCCTTTTTCCCCAAAGGTGTATTTCACATTGAATGACATCAGCAGGATTACCAAAGAGGGCCATTTCAACTGTACTGCGAGTGGCTAGCCTAAAATACATTGTTTCCTACTGTGACAGTGAGACACACAAAATATCCACAACAGTCATGTGTGGGTATTGAACCCCTGACCAAGGCCTATATCACACTTCAGCAGAGAGCAGTTACAGGGAGCACCACAGGGATTTCTACCAACCTTGCTCCACAAAGTTGTATTTCACAATGAATGATGTCAGCAGGATTGCCAAAGTAGGGCATTTGAAATGTACTGCGAGTGAGTAGCCTATGATGCATTCCTCCATACACAGACATTGGAACACACACAAAACATCCAGAACTGCCATGAGTGGACATGGAACCCTACCACAGTTCTAAATCACACTACAGCAGTACGCAGTTACAGGACATGCTGCAGAGGTTACTGAGCTACAACCTTCCCAGATGTAGTTCTAGGTGGGTGACATCAGCAGCCTTGCCAAACTTGAGTATATGAATTCTAAGGAGTGTGAGTACTCTAAAAAGCATTGTTCTCTACTCAGTCAAAGACAGACTGTGACACACAGATTCCTATACACACACACAGTTGCCCAGTCTGGGGTTGGAACACCTCCCTAAATACTTTATCACACTACAGTAGTACGCAGTTACAGGACGCACTATGGTGAGTACTGGGTTATGAATTTCCAGAGGTGTATTTCTAGGTGAGTGACATCAGCAGCCTTGCCAAAGTCAAGTATATGTATTACTTGGGGTATGAGTGGGCTAAAACGCATTCACTCCTTTCAGTCAGACACACACACGCACATTCATACAGTTGCCAGGTCTGGGGTTAGAACACCTAACTGATTACTTTACCACACTACAGCAGTGCACAGTCACAGGACATGCTATAGAGATTATTGGGCTATGATTTCCCCAGAGGTGTATTTCTAAGTGAGTGACATCATCAGCCTCACCAAAGTTGTGTATATGAACTGTATGGAGTGTGAGTAGCCTAAAAAGCATTTCTCTCTACACAGTCAGAGACCGAGAGACATGCACACAAACACACACTCACACAGTTGCCAAGTTGGGGGTTAGGACTACTATCTAACTAGTTTATCAGTACAGCAGTACACAGTTATATGACGAGCCATGGGGATGACTGAGCTACAGCTCTCCCAAAGGTGTATTTCACATTGGATGACCTCAACAGGCTTGTCATGATACTGCTATGGGGAGGGAGGTGTGTGCATGGGTCATAACCCATTCATGTAGGGGTTGACATGCTGCATGCGGGCATACATGGGGTCATATGCCACAGGTATGTGTATACAGTTACTAGGTGACTACTTCCTTGTACAGTCATGTTGCACAGCTGGCACGTGCAACATGCCGTCATGCTGACAGATACTGGTGGCTATTTTCTGCATTGAGTGACACCTGCACCTCATGTGTTTAGGGCTCTTTGGCTGTGCGCTGGATGGGACAGACCCAGATGACTCCTTGTCACAGTCACCCTCTTCAACACATCTATGTTCATCTACCTTTGGCTTATTATAGTGTGTTGTCCTTACATATATGTCTGTATTGCTATCCACTGTGTGTGCAAGGCAGGAGTGGTGCATACTGACATGTGTCTGCACTAAGAACTGCAACTGCCAGATATGTCTGGTCCACTGGTGTTTGCTGACATGGCTTTCATGTGTTTAAGTGTGTGAGCATGCCCAGTATGGCCATCTATATTGCATGTGTGGATCAAGTCCAGGTAGTTTGTACTGCGGTGCTGATCTATGTGTTGTACACTGACAGGTAGCATGCTGTGTCTGCAGGGTATACCTCATCATTTGGCATTTACTGTTGCTAAATTTCTGCATAGCGGGGGGGGGACACCTGACCGTATCTACATTTCTACACAGGGGTGGGGGGGCACACCTGACTGTTACTATAAGTGTACGTAGGATGGTGGGACACACCGTACACTTTTACACATTTGCTAGGACTATACTGGTATGTCGGGTACACCATTTCAGTCTGTAGTCTTACCTATTGTGCTGGCTAGAGGCATACCAGTGTACTACAGATCTTAGCTTTAACTACCTACATATTAGTTTCTGACTTCCTAGCCTGCAAGACTTGCATCTTACTGGCTGGCCTGCTGTAGTCTGTCTGTGTAGGCCTGGGGTAGGGGTTACCTATGGGGCTCATTCAGAGGCCATAGTAAAGCATTTGTTTGTGTTTGGCTACACCTATCCTGCTGGCTGTGACTGTTGTTGGGTATGTGCTCCCCCCAACTGGCTTGTGTGGGTCAATTACCTTATGGGTGTCCCAGTACTGAGGGTGGTGCTGCAGGGCTGCCTATGTCAGATGCACATAGTACACTCCCTATACATGGTTGAGCACAGGTAGTGTCATGTTTGGCATACCTTTTACTGTATGTGCGAGTCAGAGAGAGGTGTCATTCCCTGGGTCCCTACTGTGTCAGTGCATGTGCTATGTGTTGCCTCTTTACCAAGGCCAGGGCATACTGGGCATGCCTCCTTCTGTCTACTGGGGCAGGCTCTGGTTGTTCCTCCTCAGAGTCACTCTGCACCTGTGCAGTCCTTGGCACTGGTGGAGGGCTGTGTGGCCCTGCCCCATTCTGTTCCTGCTGCAGCTGTTTCTGCAGGACCATATTGTGTAGCATGGCACATACAAGGACAATTTAGGTACATGTAGTTGGTGAGTACTGCAAGGGTCCACCGGATGTGTCCAGTCACCGGAACCATGACTTGAGCATCCCAAACACAAGCTCTATTATGATTCGTGTTTGTGTGTGTGCCTCATTATGGTGTTCTTGTTCAGGTGTGTGTGCATTTCTGATAGGTGTCATCAGCCATGGCTCCAGTGCATGTCCAGCATCCCCCACTAGCTGACTGTGTGGGATGTCCCCATTGGCAAATGTCTGGTACAGCTGCGCCAGATGCCAGATGTCATTATTTTGCCCTGGGCATCGCACACGACCTGGCAGTTGATGGAGGGGAAGCCCTTGCAGTTGATGTAGACCCTACCCCACTCACCTGCTGGTGCTTTAATGCATATGTGCGTGCAGTCTATTGCACCCCACTACCTCATGGTATTCTGCTATTTGGTGGAAGAGACGCATATTGCTGGCCACCGCTTCACGGGTGATGGGGAAATATACATGCTCACCGACATGTGCTGACATGGCATCCAGGAACTGGTGGAGTACCCTGGATGCTGATGCCTGTGAAATCCCCATCATATCCCCAGTTGGCCTTTGGAAGGTACCTATAGCTAGTATTCTTAGGCCTACACATACCCTGGTATCCACTGGGATGAGTTTCCCTCTGCTAGTTCTGTGTGTGAGGCGTGGACGGCACAGCTCAACAATTTGCTGTAGGAGGTCCCTGTCCACCCTATACCACTCCACTATCTCCAGCTCATGTAGCCCTTGGTAGGTTACCCTGGGTCTGTACACTCTTCTCCTTCCCCCTCACTGTGGGTTGCTCAGCAGCATTTACATCCTCATCACCCTCCACCTCTTGCACACGATGATTTAGGATAGCAAAAGCAGCCCCTAACATTTTTTTCTCTTGCTTTCGTTTTGTAAAATTTCCCCGTCTGTATACACCGGTGGTGCAGAGTTTTTGGGAAAACCAAGGGGGAAAGGTGTTTGCATAGTTTATAGTGGTGTGCTGGGCTGGGCTGGTCTGCTGCCTGTGTAATTGGCTGATTCTGATACATTTCACCTGTCAGCTAAGCTAGTTCTCCTTGATTACCTTCCTACTGCTGTTTTCCCTTCCCATTGCCTCCCTGTTTAAACCTGTGTGCACGCTGCGCAAACTGAGTGCTCATATGTGCACAGAGCTGCTATTTCCTAGTTTAACTTCTTTTTTCTTCCTGTAAATCCCGCTTACACTTTGTAAAGCGTGCTAGACAGGTTTAGACACAACCCTAGCTTAGCTGTGCTAAGCTAGGAGCAATCCCGGGCCACAAGGCTCCAATCCACTTACAGTATGCTTGACATACACTCCACATGATGTCACCTATATCCTAGTCTTGCACCCAGCTATTTATACTCTTGCACTGTTGGGACCTGCCTCACACCCTGGGAAAATCTGGGATTCACTAACCTTTCCCTCATTTGCATAGGATTGCCTGCTAATGCATAGATACATGTCCTATACTGAGCCTCCCCCCTTAGCAACCATTACTCACTGGCCAGGTTGTCTTCTGCCTGCCATTGACTTGCATGGCAGAATAGTGATTTTAGTTAGACTGCTTATTTTATGTTTATTTTATTATTTTCCCCCTGGTCCCATTTGTGCGCCGCTGCCCTATGCTTAAACAGGCGAGATCGGCGAAAAAAATAAAAGTTGTTTATTTTCCTTTTTTAAACAGTTTGCAATGCCAATGGCCTTCTACTTGGCCATTGGCATGCTTCCTCAATGATATGCAGCCTTTATTTGGAGCTGTCATAGCTCAGTTTTGTAGATTGCAGAAATGTACTCGGTTACTAACCGAGTACATTTCTGCACACTGCACTCGTCCTGCACGGAGAGCTGCCAGCTTCTTGGATCGCAAATTACCCTCATTTGCATGGTTTTCACCTGAAGATGAGGGTAATTTGCATACAGAAGCTCAGTCAGTGCAGGATCAGTGTAAGAGCTCAAGTGCACGTCCTGGGAGCTCGTTCCTAGATCCCACGTCGGCCATATTGCCAAAAATAGCTCTTAAACTAATCCTGCACACTATAAAGAGCTTCGTAAATCTGTGGGAATGTCTATATACTGTTGAATTTATAGAAATTTGGAATGCAAAAAACATGTCTTGTAAGTAAACATAGAAGGATACATAGAAAATAGGAGTAACATAGAGAACATAACATTATGGGTGGGATCAAAGGATCAGACGACATGAGCATAAAGAAAGGTGGGTCATACTGGAGAATAAAAATGGTAACACAGATTACAAAAAGTGTAGACCCTCCTTATGATGAGGTAAGAAGGAACTAAAAAGCATTCTTACAGAGAAAAAGTAGGCTTTAGTAATGGAAACTTAAATATGCCAGATGTAAAAGTAGACCTAACACAATATTAACTGTTTTCAGTCTATCCAATAGCTGCAGTAAGGATAACTGACAGGGGGTATTTTGTGGGTTTAACTAGTAGTAAAATGGCTGTCTAGTTACCCCCCCCCCCCCACACACACACACACACACACATATACATACAGTCCACGATCACTGAGATCACTGCCTCCTGATCTGTTGGGATAGACTGTGTGTGTATGCATGTGTGTGTGTCTGTGACATCTCCTCAGACTGAATCACTAAAAGCCCTGAACAGACTTGAGCTTACACATGCTAAGCAGAGCCTCTAACATATTACTTAAACCTCTAGCCTAACAGAGCAGGTAGAAGGCTAATCTCTATCATCAACCCCCAATGACAATAGAGAAGTTGTCTCTTTTCAACTCTAAGAAGCAAGGAAAATGGAATCCATCCAAGTCCATTCAAAAAGTAACTTATATTTACAGACTTTCAAAAACCAAAGGTAGACAAGACAATGGTGTAGGATGGCATTCACCCTAGAATTCTTAGAGAATTGATAGGTAAACTAGCAATACATCTTATCCAGCACCTCAAAGGAGAAGGTTAAGGTACTTCAAGAATGCAGGGAGGCAAATGTCATTCTTGTTCACAATACAGTAATCAATTCAGAGACATAAAATCACCATCTCCACAGTTTCATACTATCTGTAGATAAAACCATGGAATAGCTGCAAAAACTTTTCATTTTTACATATCTAGTAAGCAGTTCAGCAATTGACCAGTGTTGATATGATTTTACATCAGTAAGATGGCTCTCAGACAAACCCAAAAGATATTATTTGAGTTGTGAAGGGTACGATTTTCATCGAAGGGAAAACTGTGACAGCATTTAATTTTTAATATGCTTTCATAGCAGAATGAAATCTGGAGTGTCCTTCAGTATGTATCTGTTGATTTGTTTCCTGTCTAATATTAGCATGTACTGACAGGGTTGGAAAAATATTAGAAAAGTGTAAGGTGTGTTCTGAGCACAAAGTTCTGTCATAAAATTTAGAACTCATGCCAGATACGGAGTGTCACAAACAAGCAATCATGAGATCTTATTTAGCAAAATTAATGCTGTAGTGTTCATTTCTAATTGGTCAGTGGTTGTTCTCTGATTGTTACAATAATTTTGCTTTTAATGAAAACAGTATATAACATCAAATTGTGATTTCTGTAGCTTGTGGAGACTGGATCTTGATTTCTAGTCTTACGTGTGCATGTATTTCTGTGCAATAAAGGAGCTTGTTATTCTCTGCTAAACTGTCTCATATGAAAGTTATTTGGGACCTTAACAGTTTTGTGCTGTGCTACTTGAAGTTCCAAACCGTTTGTGTGCTGCTGCATTAAAAATCACCACTGGGCCCAAAAGAGAAACAGATTTTTTTTTGTCAGGCAAGTTTCTGGTGTAACAATACATACTTTTAAATCCCAGCAGAGTCTAAAGTCTCTGCAAGTAAGCTTTATTAAAACTTTCTTCATTAGTTCTGATCGCATGTGAGTCTGTAAATTGTATGAATCAAGGAAGTTGGATGTCGGTGTGATCAATTATACTAATGTGCCTTAAGTATAATTATGTGCTAGTGGGGTTTTAATAAATATATACAAGGGAAGAGTATCTATGTCACAGGGACTGAGTTTCCCTGGAAGAAGGACAGTATCCTTCTCAATGGTAAGAGTGGGTTCTAATCAAATATACAGAAAAGAAACAGGGGATTCCTTCTATAGGAACGTGAGTGACCCTGATTATAGTCACTGATCTATCCATTTGGTATGTGAGTGGATTTTTATAATTGGCACCAAACTAAATGGTTTAAATGAGCCATAGTATGGGTCTCCAGTCAGATATATGTTTAATAAGTATGCTAAAGACAGCTGTAATTATTTGGTAAAATTGTCCGATCTCATGAGAAATAATAGCACTTTACAGTTTCAGGAAAATGGTACTTTTGATAGGAAAATTTTCGAAACTCTAAAAAGTAAACTGAAAGAGAGGTGTAAAAGGTACCAATCTCTTGATGGTCAGCTAGCAGTGGCTAGCAAGAAGAACTTAAAATAAGGAAAATAATCTGTAGTTAGGAGCTTAAAATATAACTGAGTTAGGTTAAAGTCAGAGCTGCAGTTGGCTAATACAGCAGAAAATACTTTGCAAAAATGCGCAGATGAGAAGTCCCACTAGACTTCATCAACAATGTCAGTCAGTAATCTCCTCAGACCAAATGTTAATGCATACAGCTAACACAGGAAAAAATTGTATTACAAACATAAATATGGAGAGAAAACTGAAAAGATTTCCTAATAAAAGCCGATCATCAAAAATTAGCACTTTGGGTAAAATTAATTACATCCTTACCAATATTTATGATAGGGAGAAATTTATTTTATTTTATTATTTTACATTTGTTAACCGGGGGTGTCTGACTGAGCCGAAAAGGCCCTTTTTCAGCAGAGGCCCGGGGAGAAAAGCTCCACAAAGAAAAATTACAGATACATTTATTTAGACATGATCAGTATGCATACAAATTACAAAAGACATGCCCCCGGATTCACGAATCCTCTGTGTAAGACTAAATAAGTCTTACTCGGAGACTGCAGTTGAACGGTATGACATCAGCGTGCCATGCATATTCATGAGGGCATGCTGACTCCACTCCAAGTCTAACACGGACCGTGCAGAATGGCAGGGGGCATGTCCGACTGCCGAGCAGTCCAAAGGTCCACGCCGCTGCAAGTGTCTGAATTGTGAAATGTCAACACACATGAGCGAGTCCACTCAAATGTCCACGTACCCAAAACTACACTCCCTGACATTGTAAACCCCCAGTACAGTTATAAAAAGTAAAACTTAAATTTTGTTTTTCTAATTCCCGATATAGCTGCCCATATTTGCGCGTGTTTGCGCAGGTGTGCCCATTGCTTAGCTGTAGTTAGCAATCTCGACATTGAAGAGCATAATAAGGAATGTTTATGCAAATTAAGCCAAAAAGCAATAGCGTAGTGGTAGAGCCTTCGCACAAAGGGAATGCATTTACTGTTTGAGTCCCACCACTCCCCTTTCTATTTTACCAGAGCCAGAAAAAGAGTGTAGTAACCCATTAAGAAAGGTAAAATATGTCCGGAATAATATCTCTGCATGTACTGTCATATAAAATATGTGAGCGAGCCTGAAAAAGAGTGTTCTAACCTATTAATAAAGGTATAATATGTCTTGAATATGTGTTCCGTATGCACTGTAATATCAGATAAAGGAGAGAGCCTGTGGAAAAGTGTGTAATGTAATTAATAAAGGTATAATACTTGGAGTGTATCTGTGTCACTTACTTTGAAATGTTGTTGTACCCTTACATTATACAAATAGTACTGTTTTAATAAGTGCTGTCAACCCACAGTTGGGCAGTCCCATCTAAAGTGATTGACGGAAGTGCCAGTAGCTGTGAAGCACATATACAGTCAGTTAATGGCTGGCATGCATAAGTAAATCTGGCACACGAGTAGCTTGTTAATGTGCTCCCAGAAATGTGAGTGTGCTACACGAAATGTAGGGTTCTGTACAAATTTAACTGAAAATGTCATGTGAACACATCCAGATATGTAGATATAGAAATATAAATAAAATCAATAACTATGTAGCAGTAACATCTGCATCTTGGACAGTTAGTATGTCAGGTATAGGTCGGGTATATAATGAACTAGCCAAACCCATTACACAACCTAATGCATGTTGGCAAGTGTAATAATACATGTAGGGGATATACACCTGCAGTCAATAGGAATGTAGTGTAGACTAAAAGTACTTATAAGATGTTAATTGAGGTTTCTTTCTACACCCTACTGTATGTGCATAAACAATGCAATTCCACACCTCAATGGGTATGTGTAATCTCAAAACATTTGTTGGGACATATGTCCTATTGTTCTATAAATATCTGCATTCACTTTGATGCATGTGCCCTGTTCAAACACCACAATCTCGGTGGCCTGCTGCCACGAATCATCCCTGCATGCTGTTGGAATGTCTACTGTCATTCAATATATGCATGTGTTATGCTTGCTGTTCAACTGTTGGAACCTTGGTGTGTTGGGTTAATGGGAATATTACTGCATGCTGTTACAACTAATTTGGAATGCTGTGGTTTATGTTGTAATTAAACACACCTAACCACAGACCGTATGGGAAGGCCGGTCCCAGCAGACCCACCTGTCCCTCCTCAGCTGGCGATTGCACCTGGCATTAGTAGGTCCGGTGCCCAGCCCGGGCTCCCCTCCTCCACTGGTACTGTGCCACCTTCAGGTGGAAGCGCTGCAGGGGATGGGGCTCATCCCCCTTGTGCTAGCGTGGGCAAAGAAGGGCCACCTGTCACCCTCCGAAGGGTCCGGGCTGTGGTGTGTAGGGAGATCCGGCGTTCAGTTGCTGATCCCCTATGCTAGCTCGAGGCGAGAGTGGCGCATCTCACGGGTGAGCCTGCCCATCCTACACAGCCCCCAGCACAGCCACCATTGGGGCTGTGAAGGTGCAGTGGTGACTGCCCATGGGTGGGGATCTCAGTTCCACTGTTACCATCTGTGGGCTCATGGGCTTGCGATTTCCAAACATCCGTCCCTGTCAGTTGTGTTCACCCACCCCATGTGTCATACTCCGCCCTGTATGCATCTTGTTTGTCTTGTCTGTTTACCTCCCCAACCTACCTCCCCAAATATACCTACTTCCTCTACCTCACTTTCCACTCTCACCTGAAAAAAAAAAGAAAAAAAAAAAGGCCAGTCTGTTCCGACAAAAAAATTACGCCCCATACATAGCTGCCCATTTCGCTTACATGTCTGCTGGACATGTAAACTGATAATTATAATTGGCAGTACAACATACTTTGTTGTCCTCACCCCTTTCTCAGGGGTGGAAGGTTTCAAATTTCACTCCAAATTTATTGCATATGCACAGCTGTTGCTGGTAAAGAAATGGGCAGCTATGGACCTTCCCTATACCCGTCCTGCACATCCCGAGCTGTTTTCCCCTACTGTCTTCCCCTCATTGTGCCCCCTTTTTCACCACTTTCCTATCTCCCCAGTTTCTTTTCTTTCAAAGAAATTAGCGCTGGGGTTAGCGGTAGTAAGCAGTTTTAAGCAGTAGTTAGCGGGTTTCATCGAGTGTGCGCATGTGTGCCCTTAGCTAAGTATTGCTAAGCATCGGCAAACCCACGCAAACCCACTTGCAACTGCTTAAAAGTGCCTTAGTCACTCTGCATGGCAGGGTCCTGTTCTGCTGAGCAGCAAAATAAAACACCTCTGTCAGTCTCGAACCTTGGACACACTAGACTGCATGAAGTACCACTAGGCCACAGGTGCTGTAATAAATATATCATGCATTACAATGAGTGAATGTAAAGGGAAAATAGGAATGTTATAACACAAATCTTGTTCTGTGGATCTTTACCAGCAGTTGTTGTGGAATTGCATGACATAACTGTGAAAAGAGAACCAGCCATTCTAGCAGGAAATAATGTTACAGTAGCACTTTACAAACCCCACACAGTATCAGAGCAGGATAAACACTGGCATATTTGAATAGGGCAGAGGCCATACTTCGCAACTGTGACTGCTTTTCAGGGATGTCCCTGATTCCTAAACAAATGTCAGCTTTGTCCCGCAGAATCCCTCTGAAAAGTACTGACATTAGGCCGAAACGTGGGGAATTACACTTAATGAATGATGTCAATAAGTAAGAGTACACACTGCATGCACGTCAGAAAAGGTGTATTAATACATATGCTCTGATTCTCTCACAGTCTCAACTTAATGTCTGTAATATATTACAGGTGTACCCCACTTATATGTACCTTTCCCTGAGGCTGTTCAAATATATACCTGAGTGTATCAGAGGCCTGGCAGAGGCAGAAACACACAGGCATTTCAGCTTGTCTGCTGTTACACACTCTGCAAATAGCTTTGGAACGAGTCTCACAAGCATACCCTTATGTAGGAGTACAACACAGAAATATCAAAGGATGTAGCCATGTACTGTTAGCAACCAACTGTGACAATGCCACTGTTCCAGTGCAGAAAAGACCGGTGTGGTGCACAGACAAAGAGTAATAGGCCAACCTCTGGCTACCATCTGGATATGTCCACAAGTGGGAGCTAAGCAGACAGACTACTTGCCTTGTTAGACTAACAGGTACACAGCAACCCTGTATGCTCAGCAAGATAAACATCACACAATAATATATCATGCTCTCTGTACTTCTGCACCCCTACCCAAAAGAAAAATATACCTGTGTATTCAGGCTCTACCAAGGATGTAGGTAGGCATACTCAGAACTGAAATGTGTCCAGTTGTCATGAGCAGCCCATGCTAATGTCAACACAAATAAACAGCAAACTGTTCAGAAGTGAGATCATTAATATTTACAGTATAGTAGTTCACAAACAGTTCATGTGCCAGAGGAACACATTGCAATAACTACTTTTGTATGGCAGTTAATTGTCTAATTAGAAAAGAAAGTACATACTCCCATGTATCTTGTGTAAGCATGTGGAGGGGTGAGTAAAAGTCTACACTGACAAGTGTGAACTAGAAGCAGCAACATTCAGGTTTGAGTACAACATGCAAATCACTGGCTACAACACTAGCTTCAGAGATAAGAAGTATACCAACCTTCTGCCTGACACAACGGTGTCCACAGCAAACAAGCATGGGCCCCACTTTGGAAAGCTGAAAGGGCTATGCCTACCTAACCTAGCATTTTATAGCAGTGGGCTGCTATGACAGTGAGTAGGGCAATTACCACACAGAAGGCTGCATTCAATTAATGAAAGGTGGGCACCAATTGGTGCAGAGGCCATCACATGCACATGTGCAGATACCTAGAAAAGCAGGCTGTACTTGCTGTCTACACATGCAATAATCTCATTGCAGCAAGAGAGAGAGAGAGAGATAGAGATAGAGACAGAGACAGAGACACAGACAGACAGGGAAACACAGAAAAATAAAGAGTAACAGACAGAGAAAAGAAAAAGGAAACAAAAAACATTTCCTTAAAAAACAAATGGAACACAGCAATACAAACAAAAGGTATGTAACACATATGTATTTGCTGGCATATAGTAGATGTTTATGAAGAGTACTCTACATACTGTGAATCATCCATATGTGGCAGCAGTACGTATCTCTATGTTTCTGTACATGTGCATAGGGCAAGGGACATACTGCAACTGTTTGTGAAGGGTGTACATATATACGTTGTTGAAGGTTGTTATGTGCATATGTCTATGTAGGCTGAAGTGTGTGAAAAAGACAATAGCATGCAGTGCTGGTATATGACATGTTGTGATTAAACGCTGTGGGTATGCTCTGTCATTTTTGCAGTGTTGTAGCCAGTGAGGCTTGCTAAAGCTACATGGGCTGAGGACACCTTCAATGCAGTTTGCACAATACTGTGCAATATTATTACATAACTGTATATCTCACAACTGTCGCATAAGTGATATTCCCACCATAAATGGTGGACTGTATATGTGCCTATATGTACATCTATATGTACAGCAATGGATGTTTATATGTATGTGTGTATGCATGTGTGTGTATATATATATATCTATATATATATATATATATATATATATATATATATATATATATATATATATTTGTATATATATATATATATATATATATAAATATGTATATATATATATATATATATATGTATATATATATATATATATATATGTATATATATATATATATATATATAGCTATGTAGATATATATAGATATATATAGACACACACATATATATATATATATATATATATATATATATATCTATATATATATGCAGATATATATATAGATAGAGGGAGAGAGACATGGGGCATACATACTGCGACAGGTGCCTGGCGACCAGCGTATGGACTGAAGCTCAGTGTTGACACTGCAGTGCCATCGCTTCTTGCCAGAACACTGTACCCATTAACTACCACATAGGTGGTAGTCTACCTAACACCGAAGGTGTGATAAGGGAACATGGGACACAGGTGGACAGTAGCCTCCCCTTTGATAATCACAGTGCCACACTGGTCATGTACTCTGTCTACGTGGTACACATCATCACAAAAGGTGTGTCATCTTAGGGAAATATAGGTCAGTGTTCCCCCCTACTTATCACACTTAAAACCCATTAGAGAGTACAATGCCAACTACAGCAACTGGAAAGGCCACAGACATACCTCACAAAGAGTACTACCAGCCTCAAACAGATTGCCATATGCAGACCGACTCACAAAACCACAGCTACACTGTGTTGCATAGCGCCTACCCAGAGGTGACCTCTGCCTAACATACTGAGCTATGTCACACCCATTGCTGTTGGACATCCTCCATGTAAACATATTACAATCCCTCCCAGATACACGCTCTAGGGCCCTACACCTTGTCAGCTCACTAAACAGCACATGCTGGAGAGATAGAGTCCTAACTCAGAGACATGCCATACTCTGGAACAAACCACCTATCAATAGCAAACAAAGCTCCTCATTAGCAGTTGTCATAAATACTCCTGATGATTATTTGGGAGATAGGAAATACACCCCGGGAATCACCTCTGTGGCTCTGGTTGACAGGGGCAAGTAACATTAAATTACATGTGTGTCAAAGGCCAGGGTAGCATATGGCTAGGCTGCTGTAGGCCCTAGGGCCAATAGCATATCACCTACCCAGGACACGAAGCACACACACATGTACTTAGTGCAATAATTGCTATGTGAGGTTGACTGAGTGTGATGGTGAATGTGTTGGTGAATGTGTGCAAGGTCTGTAAAGGTGTGATAGCTTAGTGTGACATTGTTTCTGTCATGGTAGTTTGTGTCCTAGCTGTGATCCCAGAAAAAGATGTGCATGCTATTGCTAGGCAGAAAAAATAGTATGGCATACAGTGTGACATAGTCCCTTGTTGTCAACTGTGCTTTCCCATTGTAGGCTAAAGCAATACATGTATGCTTAGTGAGTGGTACTGCTGGTGAATCTGACTCCCATATGAACTGTAGTACTACCTGAAGCTGTAGGCCTAAACAGTACAGTATGATGTATGTTCACATTGCTTGGAAACACTGTTTTGTGTCTTCCCTGTAGTCCTCACAGATTACATACCTCAGGCATAAGGTTTTGTAAGTAGTGACACACAGTACTGTATGGTACACAGGTAAAGCTCATCTGGGTTGGCATACATTTGTGTGTTGTATGTATGTATGATGTGTGTGAAATTATGCCTGTACCATGCCCTCAATCATATCTGTGTTACAGGGTATACGTGTGTATTTAGCAACATGTATAGTCTACTACAGCAGTATGCCACCTATATCAACAGCTGTGCACATATGTTAGGCAGGGGTTTGGCATCAAAGACTTCTGTGGTATACTGGTAATACTGTAACTGTACTTCACATTCATTGCAATGGATGACATAATTCTCCATCCATTAGCTTGATATATACCTCCTGTGACTAGGTGGTGCATTGTGTCACATACAGTGTGCCATGTACTGTTGTATAGTCTTACATACTGGTTTCACTTTGCTGCTGTGCAGAACATGGTTTAATATATAGAATGTGTCAGGCACTGTCTGGCAGTTGTGGGCTGAGCAGTGATATGTGGTATTAAAAGTGTGTATCTACTGACAGCCAATAGATTGCTATATATGGCATTTCATTGATGTCTGTACTTTAGAATGTTAAGTGTGTAACATGACTTGCTCACAATTATTGTTTTATTGTCTTCCAGGGGCATGTCTCAAAATCGCAAACCTGCATATTCCCCAGAAGAGGAGGAAATAATCCTAGACGCCCTAATACAACATCACACCCTGCTGTTCTCCAGAACCAGCCAGGACCAGCATGGGCGCACTGCACTGTGGCAAGATGTTGTCCGTTGGGTGAATGACGTAAGCATGCATAACCGGACTTATGAGCAGGTACGCCATCACTGCAGTGATTTAATCAGACATGTCCGGCAGCATGCCTCCGATGTCCACAGATAACAGCTTGCCACAGGTGGTGGTGCAGCAACACATCCACCCCTCACCAGAGTGGAAGAGCTGCTCCTCAGCATGGTGGCTCCTGGCCAACCACTACAACAGACATGTGTCATCATGGAGGCCGGAGTCACACAGCAAGTTGACTCAGAGCATGCAGGTAACATGGCATATCTGTAGACTACTGTTAGCTCAATTGTTAGAACATGCATTTGTCAGATGTGTACTGTGTATTTAGAAGATGTTGAGCCTGGTGTCGTGCAATACTGATAATTTGGTACATAATCTGTATGCCTGTGACTGTCAGCTGTTGTACTACTGTAAAATTGCAAACTCACAGCAGCAATGCCATAGTTGTTGACACTGACAAATTGTCTCATATCCTTGTAGGTCCCTCTGGTGTGATAGCAAGACAGCAGACCCATGCTGGTGAGTGTTCTACATTAAATATAGCATATAACATGTGTATGTCATAGAAGAGTTGTAGGCCATATACACATGTAAAACAGCTACACATAATGCATGCTCTGCATGTTTTCTGTGGGACTATGCACATCCCAGTAACATGAGTAGCTGCCTCAAACACATACAATACACAGAGCATCCCAACCAATTGTGGTACACTGTAGTGGACATTGTATAGGTAGAGTCAATACACATGCACACAACATACACCACTTTGTCATACGCAGTAAGTGTTAATATGATACACATGGCTTATTTAGACACCTGCTGTAAGGTCAGACTCCAGTATCCCAAATGTCATCAACACAGCACACATACTATACCTGAGGGGTAAAGACCTATCATGGGGCAGAGCGTCAGTCTTCAACACACAACACATTCATGTTAGGCAATGCTCCCTATTGAACACCTTACATACCCATTAACAAATGCCTGTGAAATAGTTAATGTAGCCAAAGTGGTGCAGGTCAGGTACAGCAAGATAGTTGCCAGTGTGGCATATATTAGTGGCCTTGAGTGACCACATGATGCTGCCTGATGATGGCTCATGGTACTACACTACATCCAGTTACAGTAACTACAGTACTACACATAGCATTCATTACTATACACCTGACAGTTGTGTGCATCCGGCCATGGTATGTATACCTATGAGTGATGGTGCACAGGACATTGGAAAGCATTTCATACTTGCACAGCAATGTTGTGTCCATGTACACATTGTATTCCAGGGTGAGGCCAATCATTGAACAACACACATGCATCAAAGACATGTATACTGTTATCAACAAGGACTTTCTACACTCACACTGCATGCTGTTGAGCAACACACATCCTGCATGCTGACACGTGTGATAGGACTCTTTGGCTTGTGATACTGTACTCCACCATCAACCACTAATGAGTATGTTCTGTATGGCTGTTGGTGTGTGTGTGTGTGTGTGTGTGTGTGTGTGTGTGTGTGTGTGTGTGTGTGTGTGTGTGTGTGTCAACTTTACTGAGTAGTGTGTTTGTGTGCATGTGTGCATGTGTGCATGTGTTCATGTGTTCATGTGTGCATGTGTGCATGTGTGCATGTGTTCATGTGTTCCTGTGTGCATGTGTTCATGTGTGCATGTGTGCATGTGTGCATGTGTTCATGTGTTCATGTGTGCATGTGTTCATGTGTTCACGTGTGCATGTGTGCATGTGTTCATGTGTGCATGTGTTAATGTGTGCATGTGTGCATGTGTTCATGTGTTCATGTGTGCATGTGCTCATGTGGGTATGTGTGCTAACATCATGTACAGATTGTAAAGTGTGTTTCCTGTCTTCCTCTCACAGGTGCTGAGGCTGTGTTGGTTGAGTGCAGCAGGGAACCTGAAGTCACTGCCACAAATAGTGGACATGATGATACATGTGTTGTGGCACAGTCAGGTTTGACAGGGTCTGTCGTTGGTCCGCCAATTGACAGTACACAGGTTTCCACCCCATCTATGCGCACATTCATACTGCCAATACATCCCTCATCACCAATGGCCTTAGCTGAGGGACAGCATACAGTAGGCATTGACCAGGATAGTGTGGTATCTATGGCACATGCATCCCCTCACTGCAGCCATACCCAGACTCCTGGAATGGTACCACATAGGCAGATGTCCAGGGGTTCTTGTGGGAGCACTGCTGGTCGTAATGCCCCTGGCAGACGTGCCCCCACAGGTCTTACAACCTCAGGTATGTTCCGGGCTGTAATGCAGGAACGGTACACCAGACAGGGACTAAGGGCACAGAGGGCCCATAACACCGCTATCAATGACAGTATCCATGACCTTGCCGGTGCCATCCATAATTACACCGAGGTCATTGATAGACATTGGGGGGAGACACTAGATGTCTTCCACAATGTCATGTCCATGCCAGGACAGTGCAGGATGGCTGAAACGTCGATGTGGACGTATGCCAGCAACATCATCAGCTGGCAGTCATCGCGGATGACACACAAGTCACAGCCGCTCCCGTAGTGGTAGCACCAGCCCCAGCAATGTTGGGGCTGGGCTGTCAATAGACCATCTTAGAAGACCACATGCACGTGGCTCTGGCCAGTCCCAGCAGGGACATGGGGCCAGTCGACATCCCTCTGCCTCTGTTGATAGTACCCAGTCTGGCTTAGTACCTGATACTGTCCGTGGCACCCCTGCCAGGCACAGGTACTGTGTCCGTGGCCAGAGACAGTGATCTGTACAGCCTGGCAGGTACAGTCTGTGGCTGTCCCACAACCTCCCATATTTGGCAGCCACATGGTGGAACTGTGTGCATGCACACACACACACACATAAACCAAACAGCTAGGGCTAACACATACACACACACATTGCATCAACATTGACCCATGCTGTACTGTTGACCCTCACTCACACACACACACACACACACACACACACACACACACACACACACACACACACACACACACATACATGTTGATTGGATGGGTCATTGCTGGGATCTGGCAAACCAACAACACACCCTGTGCATATGATGAAACTGTGCCACCTCCTGTCATCTGTAACATTGATGCAGGAACAGGCTAACATGGTGCTGATGCACAGGGTGACTTAATAGCAGTGTAGCAATGTTAGCATGTTGTCAACAGTAAAGTGTAATGATATCCTTGTAAGTATATCTGAGCATGCATGATGCATTAAAGCTATGATTATCAATGTAGTATTGTTTACACCAGTGTTAATTCCAAAAATGTATTGTCCGCCCATGTGCCACTTGGCTGATGTGTGTAGTTCTGGCAGCATGTGTTGGTGAGTGGACAGTACATGTGTGATGTGTGCAGTAAAGATTTGCAGGTGTACATTTGGGAACATGGTGGAGGTGCACTGTCTGCATGTACGTGCATAGTGGACACATGGGAAGGGTGACATGCCCTGTATTACACAGTGTTAACACTTCATATTTTCTTCTGGTGGCCAGTATGCATTTTACTAGACATATGTTTCAACTTGGGTACACATGTGTGTATGACATGGTTTGGCACTATGCTGTGGGTGATACTGTTAATATCGGTCATTGGTCTGCATTCTGGTAGTATACACAACCTCAACAGCCTGACTTTAACCAATCATTAGATGATGTCTTGACAACTGGCACACAGATGTAGGATACACATTAGCATTTGAATCCTTCCTGTACTATACTATACCAGTAACCAGTGGTATTGACCACCACCCATTCCTGGGACCACTCCTGTTTGGCATGTAGCCCTCTTAGGTACAAGCAAACACACTACGGATATGTCCATCCACATTTGGTAATGCATACAGTGGCCTACAATGCATTCTCCGGATGAGACACTTATCCTCCACAAGGGTATCATACAGACAGATACCTGTTGACCAACCCATGCTGTAAAGTTATAAGCCAACTATAGCATAGTCATTCACATTTACTAAACATAGTATCCTGACAGTACCACATAGGTAGTAGCCCACAACATGTAGAAGGGGTACCGATGTGTACATACAGCCACATGTTATTTCATCTGTCCTTTGGTATTCACATTTCCAAAGGTATTCTGAAGTCCCTCGGTGTATCACATTAGCAATAAGGGGTCTGTATGCATATCCACGAAGTTGTTGTACACCTATAATGAATGCCCATTATCGACAGACTTTGTTGTGTTTGAACATGTCTGAAATATACCCCAGGCATGAACCCTCACTCACACTATTCTATAGAAACTGTCATGGGTGTGTGTGACACAGATGACCTAGGCCACAGATCACTACAGTGGCTGGCCTTGTCACAAACATACATATGTGACCTAAGGTCTGAGAAGCAGCAGCACAAACTGTCAATGGTAACAGATGTATTCATGTAGAAAGCAGGCTTCACAACTATGAACTAATTGAGGTCACATGTACATATATGTATCTGCCACACAGATACCTGAAGTGTGCAATGCACATACTGCTATTTTACTGATATGTCATACAGTAGTAAAAGCAAAACCCACAACACATTGATTAACAGTGTCGCGCAGACACACTCAGCAATTTCAGGATTCAAATCCCTACCTAACCATTTTATGCTACTGGAGAGATGCGCATTAACATGACGTACTATATGCTTTACTAAGTGTTTTCATTTCCACTGCTGTATTTGTGGGATACTGACATCATCAGACTTGCCAAATAGGAATTTACCTTTTTTAATGTGTTTTCCTAGTCTCCAAAAAGGGCACTCCTCTCAAAGGACATTACACACAAACATACATCCACCCACACACACTCAGCAATTGCAGGATTCAAACCCCTACCTAACTATGTCATGATATTAGAGAAATATGCATTAACACGATGCGCTATATGCATTAGTGGGCATTTTCATTTCCACTGCTGTATTTATGGGATGCTGACATCATCAGACTTGCCAAAGAGGAATTTATCTCTTATAAGGTGTTTTCCTAGTCTCCAAAAAGGGCACTCCTCTCAAAGGAATTCACACACAAACATTCACCCACAAACACACTCAGCAATTGCAGGATTCAAACCCCTATCTAACTATGTTTTGATACTAGAAAGATACACATTAACACGACACTCTATATGCTTTATAGGGTGCTTTCTTTTCTCCTGCTATATGGATTCTGATATCATCAGACTAGACATGGTAATGTGTGTGCACTTTGTTTTATGCAATCCCAGGACTGAACCATGGGGGACAGCATGTGTTAACAGCTTGAACAGGACTCCACAATTCTTTGTTTGTGTGATCTATCTGTGGACCAATTGCCAATCCATCATATGACAATACATATTTATGCACAGATTGTTGATTTTGTGGATATGACATGTGTCTGGGATGTTGGAAAAGGGCTATTCAAAGTCTATGTGGGACGTGTGTAGCTTCTTTCAGTGATGTATGTCCTGGGTGGCTGCCTTGAAAACAGTGTAGCAGGTTTGGGAATCATGATCTGCCCATGAACAAACCAAAGTTGGTAGGGTTGTGTGTTTGTCGGCTTCCAATAGCTCTGTTTATGACTTCAATCATGATGGACTCCATGGCCTTGCATATCAGACTTCATAGGCTTATAGGACTATAGTTCCCATGGTCTGTCGTGCACCAACAATTGTGGGGTGTGCCATATGTTGCTGTAACCCATTCAACAGTTTCTTATCCTGTAGAGAGGGTGAGGCTCAACAGACTGTTCAGGTGCAGGGTCTGTTTGTTCTGCAGTTCACTTATGACACATATAGGGAGACAATGTAATCCAATTGAGGCCATGTTTTCAGCTTTGGAAGGAGCTGTTTACCCATTCTACATGTGATATCTCCTGGTATGATGATAGGGCCTTTTGTCAGTGGGAGGTGGGTATGTATGTATGGGCCTGTCTGACAGGATGTTGGCATTGTCAGTCATGTACAGTTGGCTCTGACTCAGGACATATATGAGTGTACATTGCTATTTATGACATAGCTGAAGGAAGTGTTATGGTTCTGTCTGGACTCCTTCACAGATAATCTTTCCAAAACACCAACAAACCTAAGCACTAAACCCCTGTTATACTCTTTTACACACTTAATACCCTACAGATCCTTTTTGATCAGTCAAAAGAGTATTCCGTCATAATATCCTGACATGTCCAAAGGTCAATTTTGTGTGTACTCTCCAGTCCAGCTGGTGAATATGGGAATTTTGAGGCAATGTTACAACTGCCTTATGTACACAGACAACCCTCTCCTCCTTCCAACAAACTCAGATATATTTGAGAGATGCAACTATATAGACAAACTGGAGGCTGAGCTCTCTCGACCCATGACTGGCACAGTCTATCAGGAGGTGAAGGTAACCACACACACCACAAATCCAGTCTCACATAGACCTATAGCAACAGCAAACCAAACACATTACCACACAAAAACAGACTCTGAGGCTCTAAATAAAAATCTGCCTCAGCAGCAGAGACCTCCAAAGCAGACACTCAAACAACTGCTACCTCACAACAATACCCATATATCACATAGTCCACAAAGTCAGTGTGCCACACAGTCCATGCCCTTAAGGCTAAGCAACACACCTAATACACTTGTAATAGGTGACTCTATTGTCAGACACACTGACATCCCACTCACCAGGCTGAACAAGGAGAAGGTCACTTTGAGCTGTCTGTTGGGTGCCAGGATCCGCCACATAACACATGCACTCAGGTCACTCCAAAGCAAGTACAAATATGACTCCATCATTGTCCATGCTCGCGTGAATGACCTCAGACGTTCCTCCCTGGACTACATGAAAAGAGACATAGAGGAGCTCTCTGATCATGTAACCCAGGCCGGTATGACCCTGACCTTGTGTAGCATCTTACCCTCACCAAGAATGATGCCACAGTATAAAGACAAATGATCAATTTTAACAGTTGGCTAATGTATTGGTGTCATTCAAAGGGGATCCAGTGTCTGTCAGCCTGGGATGACATGCTCGACAAGCCACGTTGCTTCGCTAGGGATGGCTTGCACCTATCACCCCTGGGCTTTCGAATACTGGCTAAGGCTCTTGCCACCCCAATAGTGCCTTTTTTAGACAAGGCTCAAAAGAAAAACCCACCTCCATAGACAATGCAAGGTAAAAGAAACTAAGGGTAATGCTGCTCAACACCAGAAGTCTAAACCTCAGAATGCATGCACTCAAGGCTCTCCTCAGTATGGAGAATATTGATATCTGTGCAGTAACAGGCACCTGGTTCAAGGCTCCCGAAAGCACCCCAGCACTACCAGGTTATACTTCATACCATGCTTTTCGGCCACAAAACTCGGACCGACCAACAAAAATAGGGGGAGTATCCATATACATCAAAGATACGCACACCTCCAGGTTAGTAGCACTGCATGAAACATCGGAGACCATCCATGTGCAACTAACAGTGGGCAAAACTGCCTTTCAGTTTGTAGCCTACTACAGACCATCCTCCCAACTCAGGAACCCCACTTGACTTTCCTGAGAACACTGGAGAATATGAAGGTCTCTCCAAACACCATTATATTGGGTGACTTCAACTACCCAAACATTGACTGGGAATACTACTCAAGCCCCAACACCCTCGCCCAATGGTTGCTAGAATTTATAAACTCAAATGCTATGGCACAACTGGTCACCACCCCCACAAGAGGGGAAAACATATTGGACCTGGTCATCACCAACATGGGGACTCTATGTTCCACACCAGAGGTATACCCCTCATTGGTAAGGTCAGACCATAAATTTATCTCACTGGACATCTATATCCCATCCCCATCCCCAGCCAAGGTAATCTCGGTGAAGAACTTCTCAAAAGCAAATGTCACACTTCTCAAAACTGAGGTGGTATCCTTCAAAGACCCCGGGACAGTGGAAAATATGGCTCAAACCGCAGAATCCTTTACAAACGCATTCTATGGACACCTACAGGAATGCATGGATTGTGCTATCCCAAATAAAAACAAGACTCACTCCTTCAAAGGCAGAGGACCTGTCTGGTGGCCCACGGCCATAAATAAGCAATACAACAAAAGGACGAGGCTACTGCATGATAGAGCACAATCCCAAAAAGGGAAGGCATCTCTGATCAGTACTAGCAAGAAGCTACGATCACTCATAAAATCATCCAAGGCCAGCTTCGAAAGGAAAATTGCACAAGACACTAAGGACAATCACAAGGCCTTCTTTAGTTATGTCAGGAACCTGGGTGGCAACTCCCAGATATGCTCTGAGTTAGTGCAAAATGGCAAAAAATATACTGAACATTGCCAACATCCTGGCAGACAGGTTCAGTGCAAATGCCCCCCCATCCCCCCAAAAGAGCAAATATCCATCCCAACAGAGTGTAGCCTCCCTGACATCACAGTTGAACAGGTGAGAGCTGCCCTCTCCAAAGCAAATAACACAGCATCAATGGGACCAGACGGTGTCCCAGCCTGCGTCTTACATGAGCTTCATGAAGAACTTAACCCTCACATAAAGTCACTGTTCAATATCAGACTTACTACAGGATATGTACCCAAGGAATGGCGTACAGCAACAGTGGTCCCGCTCCACAAAGGTGGTGCCACAACGGACCCCGGACACTATCGCCCTATAAGTCTAACTAGCCTGGTCTGCAAAGCTATGGAGCGTATCATCATGGAACTCATAAACAAAGACATTGGGAACCTCCAGACAATGGATCCTACCCAATTCGGCTTTGTTAAGGGCAGATCTTGCCTCTTGAACCTGGTCGACTTCTTTGAAACAGTTACCAGTTCCATAGACGTAGGGAAGGTAGTCCATACAGCCTACCTGGACCTCGCAAAACCCTTCAACACAATACCCGACTCGGGCATCATAAATAAGCTCACCAGCTTAGATATCAACACATATGTCACAAGATGAATTGCAAACTGGATCAGGGATAGCACCCACATGTTCAGAATTGCAGGTGCCATGTCTGACTCTACACCAGTTACAAGTGGAGTCCCACAAGGCTCAGTCCTGGGACCTCTCTTATTCAGTATATATTTCTTTGTCGTAGGGCAGATAGCCTAGTATCAACCTATGAACCTATGATAATGTTTGAAGTACACATTGTTTATTGATGATACTGATTGCAAGTTTTTTATCTTCTTTGCTTTCCCACTTTCTATGAACAACCTAAGTATCTGTAGTACATATTTGATTATGACAGGGTTCCAATATATTATATATGTGTCTGTTGTCATATAACTGTGTGCACAAGTTGGATTGGTGAAAGGTTTGGGAGGGTGGCTTAATGGCTAAGGTGTTTGCCTTACAAACACAAGGTGCAGGGTTTGAGTCTCATAAGGGATAATTGGCTAGGCTTAAAATGGCTCGCAAGGGCAGTTTGCTTACTACTAAACTAAACTATGAACTATGAGAGGTTCCTGGGTTAACACATGCAACTGCCAGATATGTGTGGCCCACTGCTGTACTCAGACATGGCCTAAGTGTGTGAGCATGCCCGGTTTGGCCTTTCAGTGTTTTGTTGCCTGACATTTGTCTCATTTATTCAAGTGTGTGAGCATGCCCAGTGTGACCTTTCAGTATGTTGCTGTCTGAAGTCCACTACATTTGTTAACATGTGTGAACATGCCCAATATTAACATTTATACTATATGTGTGTTGAAAATCAGGTTATATTTTTACTGCAGGGCTCACCTTTGTGTCATAACTCGACAAGGATTATGCTGTGCCTGCAGGGTTTCCATGAGACACTTTGCATAGACTTATCAACATTTCTTCATACAGGCTGACCAGTGAAATACTGTCATGGTTTAGTGGTTCAGTACTGTGATGATAGTGCACAGTATCCTGAGTTCAAGGCATGTCACTGCTTTATATTTTCATACTGGGCAGACCAGACTGCTTAAGGACCAGTAAAGCAAATATGAGCATGTTTACCTGCTTTTGCTCAACTATGCCCAACTTTGACCAAGCTTGCCCAACATTGCTCAACGTTAATCAACATTGCTGAACGTTGCCCAATATTGCTCAACATTGAGCAAAGTTGTGCTAGTTACTGTGTGCAATTTTGTTTACATATACTAAATAGTGGTAAAAGCTGTTTAGCACTGCTTTATATTGCTTAAAACATGGCAATCATGCCTCAGGTGGTGCTGCAAGGCTGCCTATGTCAGATGCACATACTACACTCCCTATACATGTTTGAAAACAGGTAGTGTCAAGTTAGGCATCCCTTTTACTATATGTGCGAGTCAGAGAGAGGTATCATTTCCAGGGTTCCTACTGAGCCAGTGTGTGTGCTATGCGTTACCTCTTTGCCAAGGCCAAAGCATACTGGGCACACCTCCTTCTGCCTACTGGGGCTGGCTCAGGTTGTTCCTCCTCCGAGTCACGCTCTGCCTGTGATGGCCTTGGCAATGGTGGGGGGCTGTTTGGCCTGGGCCTATGCTGCTCCTGCTGCATCTGTTTTTGCAGGATCATATTATGTAGCATAGCACATACCATGACAATTTGGGAACATGTAGTTGGTGAGTACTGCAAGGCTCCACCAGATGTGTCCAGGCACCGGAACCATGACTTGAGCAGCCCAAACACATGCTCGATTACATTTTGTGTTTGTGCGTGTGCCTCATTATGGCATTCCTGTTCAGGTGTGTGTGCATTTCTGATGGGTGTCATCAGCCACGGCTCCAGTGCATATCCAGCATCCCCCACTAGGTGACCATGAGGGATGTCCCCATTGGCAAATGTCTGGTACAGCTGTGTCAGATGCCAGATATGGGAATCATGGTAGCTTCCGGGGCAGCCAGCATACACATTCAGTATTATGCCCTGGGCATCACACATGACCTGGCAGTTGATGGAGTGGTAGACCTTGTGGTTAAAGTAGACCCTACCCCGCTCACCGGCTGGTGCTTTGATGCATATGTGCATGCAGTCTATTTCCCCCACTACCTCAGCGTATTCTGCTATTTGCTGGAAAAGATGCATATTGCTGGCCAATACCTCACGGGAATTGGGGAAATATACATGATCACCGACATGTGCTGACATGGAACCCAAGAACTGGTGCAGTACCCTGGATGCTGATGCCTGTGATATCCCCATCATATCACCAGTTGGTCTCTGGAAGGTACCTGTTGCTAATATTCTTAGGCCAACACATACCTTGGTTTCCACTGGGATGGGTTCCCCTCTGTTGGTTCTGTGTGTGAGGCGTGGCATGCACAGCTCAACAATTTCCTGCATGAGGTCTCTGTCCACTCTATAGCGCTCCACTATCTCCAGCTCATGTAGCCCCTGATAGGTTACCCTGGGCCTGTACACTCTTCTCCGTCTCCTCACTGTGGGTTGTCCAGCAGCATTATCATTGTCACTACCCTAAGCATGTTGCATATGTCGCCTTATAACAGCAATGGCAGCCCCTAACATTTTTTGTCTCAGTAAAGCTTTTTAAGTTTTCACTTCTCTTAGTTTACTGCAGTGTTGCAGTGTCTCTGAGAAAAACATGGTGGAAAGTTGTTTGCAGAGTTTTTAAGTGCTGGGCTGGGCTACTGTACTGCCTGTGTAATTGCCTGATTCTGATTGTTTTCACCTGCTATCTCTGCTAGTTCTCCCTGGTTAACTTCCTACTATTTGTTGTGCTTCCTTTTCCCTTTCTGTTTCCACAGGTAGGCAGCGCCGTGCACACAAGAACAAACATGCGCACACCAGCTCACACGCGCACACACATGCTTACACGGACCAAAACTTGCTAATTCTTGCTAAAACGTGCTCACACAGGCACATACGCGCTTACACACATTTCAACAACCTTAGAACATGCTTACTCCGGCTTAAACGCACGGACACAGGCACACACGTGCGCACACAATCTTACTCGGATATACAGGCACGCACCCGCGCGCAAACACGTTGCAAGCACTTCAACAAGAAACTTTAGTGTTATCCACGGCATACACCTTCAATTTCTTGCCTTTAGCTAGGATACCTGTTGACACACCTCTTCTAGTGATGAGTAACTGACAGCAAACACATGCCACTCTGCTCCAATGAGCTTACATTCTTTCATACATACCCCCCTCGTGATGTCACCTATCTTCTACTCTGATACTCCCCTTATTCTACACCTACACTCCACTGACTGTGCTCATTTGCTATGTAAACTTGGGATTCACTATCCTTACCCTCATTTGCATAGGATTGCCTACTAATGCTTGGTTACATCTCTTAGACTGAGCTTCCCCCCTTAACATCCTCTACTAGGTAGCCATGTTTTCTTCAGCCTGCTATTCCCTTGCCTTGTAAATTAAGAATTTTCAATAAAATCCATATTTGTGGCTTTTAATTATTGGTTTTCTGGTTTTTAGAGTGCAGCACATTTGCGCAGCACTGCTCTATGCTTAAACTTTGGAGATCGGGTTAAAAAAATATATATTTTTTTTTATTTTGCAATGGGGAACATGGCCATATTTTTGGCCATTGGCATGCTTCCTCAACTGGATACATCCTTTTTTTGGAGCTGTCACGGCTCTGTTTTGCTATTTGCAGAACGGTACTCAGTTGTCAACGGAGTACATTTCTGCAAATAACACTACTCTTACTTGGACAGGTTCGGGTTTCCTGGATTGCAAATTTACCTCATTTGCATAGCTTTTGCCAGCAATTGAGGTAATTTGCATATCCTAGCCCTGTCCGTGTAAGAGTCGTTTTAGGAGCTCTCTTGCACGCCCCTACCAGATGTTCCTGGATTGCTCAGCAGACATGTTGGCTGCATGGAGTCTTACTCTATTCTTAGACTCCGTGCAAGCCTTCGTGAATCCGGCCCATGTTTTTACAGTGGTATGCAGCACATCAGCAGTTACAGTGGAGAGAACAAACAAAAAAATATTAATTTAAAAATAAAGGTAATTAATAGATTTGTGGTGTACAGCTGAAATGTGGAACACAGGTGGAATATATACATAGTACACCGGTACAGTACATACATTGTAGATTAGCCAGTGTTTGTGAGTAAGATTGAAAACTATTATCAAGTACTCTAGATTTAGTATGCATACCTTATCCGCTTTTACTAGCCTGGGGAGCTGTCATGGCACTGCCAACTTTGCATGAGATGTTGCCTTATGAGGTATTTAAAGGAGGCTTTGGATGATGTGTTTTGAATGCTAGTGGGGACAGAGTTCCATTTTTCAGCCACTGAACTACTATATAGCGCATCTCCAAAGCTATTGTAGCTGTTGGTAACTTCTAGTAGTAGTTTGCTTGATGATCTAAGAGGTCTTTTGGCTGAGTGATGTTGTACTAGGTTTTTGAGGGCAGCACACTTATTGGGGAGGTAATAGATAGAATGACAGAGGCAGAGCTGATTGTAGGTTAGGAGGTTTGGCAGTTCAAGCCAGTGGAGTTGTCTCAAAGCAGTACAGTGATGAGTTGTATATGAGCAATTTGCAGCAAAGCAGGCAATTCTATTATAGCAGGCTTCCATTTTGCTTAGTTCAGTTTTGCTGAGATTAGTCAGAATGGGAGATGCATAGAGTAGGGTGGATAGAAGTTGGGAGCGAGCAATGGCTGATCTTGTGTTGTTGGTAAAAAATGGTTTGATACGGTAGAGTGATCCCAGTTTGGCATGTACATTTTTAATAGTTAAGTTGAGATGACTATCAAATTTTAGGTGGGAGTCTATGGTTATTCCCAATAGCTTAGCCTGTGCCACTGGAGCGAATGGAGTAGCATTTGTGGAGTAGACAGTGAATTTACTGTTATCAGTGTTTTGTTAGAACTGGTTATAATCATAAGCTGAGTTTTCTTTGGATTGAGGATAAATTGGGCTTTGGTAAGGTAGTTTTCAACATCAGAGAATGCTAGTTAAGTTGTTTGCAGGAGTGTGAAAATGTTTTGTGCAGCACAGATTAAGGAAGTGTCATCTGCATACTGAATGATAGATGCATGCTGTGTGGAGGTATGGAGGTCATTTGTGAAGACTGTGAATATTAGTGGTCCTAAGATAGAACCTTGTGGGACTCCTATAGTTATGGGCAGCTGAGGAGAGAGAGAGAATTTTCCCATTTCACAGCTTGGTATCTGTCAGTTAAGTAGCTTTGGAACCAGGTAAGAGTGGAATTTGAAAGGTGATATTGGTTTAGTTTGTTTAGCAGGATTTGGTGTGAGACTGTGTCAAATGCTTTGGACATATCCAAAAAAAGAGTTGACACCTGTAGGTCTTAATTTTTGAGACGGTTTACTGTGTCTGTGAAGCAGAGGAGGGCTGTAGTGGTACTATGGGCAGGTCTGAAACCATGCTGAGTAGATGACAGGATGTTGCTGTCTAGGAGATAGTTTAGCATTTGGGTATGGATGCATTTATCTAGTATTTTGGCCAGGGGGGGAGAGTAAAGCAATGGGTCTGTAGTTATTAAGTTCAGTGGAGGTCCCGCCTTTATGTATGGGTGTAACATAGGATATTTTCCAGAGTTTGGGCAGATAGTTTTCAACAATTGATCTGTTTATGAGAGTGGACACTGGGATAGCAATAGCATCTGCTGTGAGTTTCAAGAAATAGCTGGGGAGTAGGTCGGCTGCTGTTGATGAGGTTTTTAGTTTGGAGAGCATGCCTTTGATTGAAGTGGTGGAAACTGTTTTGAGGGTAAAGCTAGTATTAGAGTTATTTGTGTTGGGGGGGGATAGTGAGGAAGGAACTGTCCTGTGATACTAAGGATAGAATTGAGTTCACAAAATGGGAGTTGAATTGTGTTTCAATGGGAACTTTAGTGTCAGGGGTGGTTGGTTTGGCGGTAGCCTTTTGGGTGGATTTTAGTAGCTGGTTTACATTTTTCAAAAATTTTTGGGGGTTGTGTTGGTATTTAGTTTGCAATGTTGTGTAGTAGGATTTTTTGTCCTGCCTAATGCATTTTTTTGCACGGTTGTGCAGTTCTTGGTACTTAGGCTTTGTGTGTCTTTGTTTTTTTTATAGTAAAGCCAGGCAGTGTCTCTGGACTTGAGGATTTGTTTGGTTTCTTTACTGAGCCAGGGGTTTGTAGAGGTTCTAACTTTGATTTTACACAATGGAGCGACAGTGTCTAGGTGTTGTAGAAATGTTTTGTTGAAATATGCTACAGCCTGGTCAAGTGGGAGGGCTTTTAGGAGGGTTCAGTCAAAGTTACAGAGTAAAGTGTTGAGGACCTCAGGAGAGAATTTTTTTTGTGTTTCTAGTGGATATATAGTTAGTGGTTTTGCATATGCCTGTTCTACTACGTATAAAGTATATTATGTTGTGGTCACTTAAGGTGTCTGGGAGACTGCCTGTGTAAGGGTACAATGTGGGGATGTTAGTTAGGACCCAGTCAAGGATGGATTCCCTTTTAGATTTTTTATCACATCTAGTTGGAATTTGGACTAGCTGCTGGTAGCCATGCAGATTTATTAGATTACTTGGTGGTTCTGATATACAGGTGAACCAATCTAGGTTGAAGTCCCCCAGAATAAGGGTTTCTTGTGAGTATGTGGAAGAACATCAGGATAAGAAGTCTTCAAGGCTAGCAGGTGTACTACCAGGTGGAATATAGATCACAATTGTGGTGATGACCTTTTTAGGGTGAAGTTGAAGTTGTGAAATAAGTATGTCCCAATTATTGGGGGAGGGGTAGGAGTTTGGTAATTGATGGACAGTTAAGTTGGACTTGTACACTAAGGCAGTTCCACCCCCTTTACGAAGTGGTCTGTCTTGTCTAATGATATTGTAGCTGGTTGGGATAACCTCTGAGTTAGCTATGTTTTTATTTAGCCAGGTTTCTGTTAAAGCAACTATGTCTGGGGAGAAGTGTGCTATTGTGGCCTGGAGTTCAGGTATTTTATTTTTGATACTTCTAATATTAATATTTAGCATTAAAAGATGAAGCTACCTTGTTTGAGTAGCGAAAACGCTGTCTCTCTGTATACAATAAACTTGCGTTAAGGTTGAATCGGCTAAGGTTCTTTTATTGGCTTAAAGTCTACGTTTTGCTTAGCATTAAAAGATGGTTAGTTTTGCTGCTGTTGTTGAATTGCCCAGGGATAAAGAAAGTGGGGGTGTTATGTTCTGATATTTGTGTTGGAGCAGTTTGTGTTGGACAGGATGGATTTGGGCCTGGGTCGGGATGGATATCCCCACTTATAGTGAGCCTGGTATTAAAATGGTGATACAGATGTTTGAGTTTGGTGAGGAGTGTGAGAAAGTATTGTGTTTTTTTGGAGTAGGAATGAGAGCATATGTGTTTAATTCTGAATTGGTCCATTATGTAGTTCTTGAGCAATTGTGGGCAGATATTACTATAATGTGTGGTGTCTGTATATGAGAGTGCATAATGTGGTGTCATGTTTCAAAGTTTAGGGATATTGCTAGAGTGATAACTTGTGGTGTTGTAAATGATTATGAAAAGACAGACTAGATATAGTTGTGTGATAGTCATGGTTATAAAGTTTAAGTTGGTTCTAGGTGGGGGGTCTGAATAGGAATTACAGGGTTGCACTATATGTGGATGGGGAAGTAGTGTGGTTGATGTAAAAAATGCCTAGTGGGAATAAGAGTGATTGGGAGTATTTTGTATGGAGCAAGTTGGTGTGGTATAATGTGATATGACTTGAGGAACTGTGATTGGTGGAGGTGATGTGAGGGTGAGCTGTGGGTGTGGCTGTGATTACTATAAATGTAGAGGTAGTGGGGGTGGGAGGGAATAGGGGGCAGGGGAGCGGAGAGAGCCCAAGCATTAGCGAGGCAGAGCCCACCAAGACAATAGAAAAAAGTATTACTTTACAAATCTGAACACTTTAAACAAATTCCTGAGGTCTAATGGCTTACCAGCAAGCAGAATGTAATTGCTAAAGAGCACTTGTGTCCTGGTGGGAAACTAGAAATATAAAGATGGTTCCATGTTCAGCAGGATTCTAATATAGACTTAGTATTGTGGGAGAGAGATAGCACAAGGGGTGTAAACCAGGTGGAATGCAAAGAAACCAGAGAGGCAATCAGTGGAAATCAGTGAAGGCCTCAGAGAGGGTAAGTAATAATTCAAACTACCTGTAAAGTGAAGGAGACAAGAGACAGCAAAGTTTATTAAGGTTGGGAGTGTGTCTTCACATTGACTTGCTGATTAGTAACCAGTTTGTGCACAGATTAGAGTAGGGAGATACATTAGCAATGAAGGGGAATGTATAGAGATGCAAGTAGCAGGTGAGCCTCCAAGTGATACAAACTACTGGACAGTTAGGATTACTGTATTAGCTGTGGGGGGGACACAAGGCTACAACAGTCAGTTTTATTAGCATGCTGAGAATTACTAAGAAATACTTCTCATGTAATAGCTTCACTCTCATAAAACATACAAGTAGAATGCCTGGGTGAACTGACCCTGCTCTTGAGGCTCAAAATGTATATCCTTGTTTAGTTTGCACTACTGATTCCTTCTTATACTGTATGTGGAGTGGTAGCCACAGACTGCAGATTTGCTTGAGTGTGCTCTGAAGACAGAGAGAAAAAAAAAAGAGAGGATGAAGGTAGTAGAAGGAGACAAAGGTAGGTCAATGGAAGTAATGATGAGATAGGAGGGTGTAAAAGATACAAATCTGAGGATAGTGTGGATAAAGCAGAAGAATATATGCTACTGCTACAGGTTGAGAGTGTTTCAATAGTTACCACATCACATTGCCATAACTTAGTTTGGAAACGGGTTAATAAATAATGCACAATACATTTATCATCCAATTATCTTGTGCATACAAGAAAAAGGAAAATGAACACTTAACAGCACAGCTGAATCAGTATCAGAGATAACTGTAGTGCTAAATCAGTAAATACTGTTTCTAACTCCAACACTATGTCAATTAGATTTACATTACAGTTATAACAGCAGTTTTAGTACATCATAGTAGCATAGAGACAACATAGCTGCAGTGGTAGTGTCAGTAAAAAACACAATTCCTGAATGACAGAATCAACCAGTTAAATAAACAAATAAGCAGATCAGTAGTCAGGAATCAGAAAAATGAATACTAGTTGTATAGATTCAAATACAGCAAAAAGTAGGTATTACTTTACAAATCTGAACACTTTAAACAAATTCCTGAGATCTAATGGCTTACCATAGGTTCCTAGGTTCATAGGTAGGTACTAGGCTATCGGCCCAAGGGCCTACGTAAGCCTAGCCAACAAGGTTCCCTGGCTTACGCCACCCAAGAAAGTTATTTTCCTGTGTCATTGTTGAGCAGAGACAAAGAAGTGATCCCCGGGGTGTATTTTCTATTTCCCATCCACTCATCAAGATTTTTCTTGAAGAGTGCTAATGAAGAACTTTGCTTGACATAGATAGGTAGCCTGTTCCAGAGTATGGGAAGTCTCTGGGACAGGAATCTATCCCTCCAGCATGTCCTGTTTATTGTGGTGACAAGGTTTAGGTCCCTAGACCGTGTAGCTTGGAGGGATTGGGATTTCTTTAGGTGTAGCATGTCCAACAGCTCTGGGTTTGACATAGCTTTATATGTTAGACAGAGATCACCTCAGAGTAGGCGATATGCTACGGAGTAAAGCTGGAGTTTTTTGAGGAGGTCAGTGTAGGGCATTTGTCTGAGGCCAGTAATCCTCTTTGTGAGGTACTTCTGTGGCCTTTCCAGCTGCTGCAGATGTCCTGTGAGGTACATTCCAAAAGGGGTGTTGTTCTCTATAATGGGTCTAAATAGTGTCGATTAGAGGGGCACAATGACCTCTTTTTTTCCTGGATGAGAACTCTTTTATGATGAGGTGTGCCACGTAGGAGGATTTCCTGACTACTATGGTGATGTGACTATCAAAGGAGAGACTACTGTCCACCTGGGTCCCAAGGTTTCTTATCACACATTTGGTGTTAAGTAGATTGCTGCCTATGTGGTAGTTCATGGGTAGAGAGTTTTTACTAAAGGGGATGACACTGCACTTTTTGGCATTGAGCTTGAGGCCATGGCTCTGACACCAGGCATCTTTCTCAGCGAGGCCCTTCTGTAGGATGTCCACATCATTTGGGGACTTGACTATGGCTCCTAGTTTGCAGGCATCTGCGAACTTCATTAGCCAGAAGCCTTCTGTGTAAGCCTGTACTTCAGAGAAGTAGATACCAAATAGGAGATGTCCCAGGATGGAACCTTGTGGTACTCCACATGTCACTGCTTTGAGGTCAGATTTGGAGTCTGCAACTTTTACAGTGTGGGTTCTGTCAGTGAGCCAGATGGCAACCCATCATGTGACATAGGGATTTTTACATAGTTTAGTGAGTTTAGCTATAATTCCAGAATGGGGGATGGTGTTGAAAGCCTTGGCGAGGTCAAGATAGGCTGTGTGAAGCACCTTACCCTCATCTATTGCTTTGGTGAGTGCCTCAAGGAAGTCAATCAGGTTCAGGAGGCATGATCTGCCTTTCACAAACCCGAACTGGGTGGGATCCAGAGTTTGGAGGTTACCAATATCTTTATTTATGAGTTCCATGATGATATGGTCCATGGCCTTGCAGACCAGGCTCATCAGGCTAATAGGTCGATAGTTCCCGGGATCAGTGGTGGCTCCCCCTTTGTGGAGTGGGATAACTGTTGCTGTGTGCCATTCAGTGGGCACAAAGTCTGATGCGAGGGTATTATTGAACATGGTGCTTAAGTGGGGAGCCAGTTTGTTCTGAAGTTCGTGTAAAACGCAGCCCGGGATGTTGTCCGGTCCCATGGATGCTGTGTTTTTGGCATTAGAGAGTGCAGCTTTTACCTGTGTAGTTGTGATTACAGGGACTCTGCATTTTTCCTGTATAGATATGGGTCCTTTAGGGGGTGGGGGGGTAAAGTTATCACTGAACCTATCTGCCAGAATGTTGGCAATATCAGTTGGTTCTGTAATTTTCATGCCTTTGTGCTGTAACTCAGAGCAGATCTGGGTGTTGCCATCGAGATTCTAGACATAGCTATAGAATGCTTTGTGGCTGTCCTTAGAATTAGTGTCGATTTTGATTTCGTAGCTAGCTTTGGAGGATCTTATAAGGGATCTCAGCTTCTTACTGAGGCTGACCAGGGAGCTCCTCCACTCATGGGATTTTACTCTCTTTTGCAACAGTTTTTTTCCTTCTGTTGTACAGTTTGTTTATGGGGGGGACCACAAGATTGGTTTCCTTTTTTTGGAGGATAATGTCTTGGTTCTGTTTGGGATAGCACGATCCATGCACTCGTGTAAGTGCTTATAGAGTGCATTTGTGTAGGATTCAGCAGTTGTAACTGTATTGTCCATCTGCATGGGTGTCATGAAGTTCACCACTTCTGTCTTAAAAAGCATGAAGTTGGCTTTGGAGAAATTTTTTACTGTGGTTTCCTTAATGGGGGGTGGGGGCGGGATGTGAATATCAAGGGTGATTAGCTTATCAGACCAATGAGGAGCTGACTTCAGGTGTGGAACACCGGTCATTCATGTTGGTAATGACTAGGTCTAGGATATTGTTGCTCCTGGTGGGGGTGTGGATAAGTTGATCCAGGGCATTGGAGTTTATGAATTCCAGAAAGCGTTGAGCTAAGGAGCTGGTACACAAGTAGTTTTCCCAGTTAATGGTGGGGTAGTTGAAGTTGCCCATTATTAGGGTGTTTGGTTGAACCCTAATATTTTCCAGTACATCAAGAAAAGAGGAGTGGAAATCCAGGGGCATGGTGGGGGATCTGTAACAAGCTACAATTTGGATTGCAGTTTTTCCCAGAGTTAGTTGCATTTGGATAACCTCGGATGCATTATGCTGAGCAACTAGCCTGGAGGTGTGGATATCCTTAATGAATATGGACACACCTCCACCTTTGGTGTTTCGGTCCAGGTTACATGGCCAAAAAGTGTGGTATGAGTTATAGCCTGGTAGTGCAGGGGTAACTTCTGGAGCCTTGAACCAGGTCTCAGTCACTGCACAGATATTGATGTTCTCCATTTTAAAGAGTGCCTCGAGTGAGTGCATTTTGAGATTTAGACTTCTAGCATTGAGTAGCATTACCCCCAGTTTTTGCTTGCCTGTTCCTGTTACAGTGGTGAATTTGTTATTTGAACCTTGCCTACAAAAGGCACTATAGGGGAAGCAAGAGCCTTAGCCATTATCTGGAATCCCAAGGGCGACAGGTGCAGGCCATCTGTGGCAAAGCATCGTGGTCTGTCGACCATGTCATCCCAAGCGGACAGATACTGGATCCCCTTAGAATGACACCAGAAGCTTAGCCAATTGTTGAAGTCAATCATTTTGTCCTTGTACTGTGGTATCATTCAGGGCGATGGCAGAATGCTACTCAGGGCTAGGGTCATACCTGCCTGGACAACAAGATCGGAGAGCTCTTCCATGTCTTTTTTCATGTAGTCCAGGGAGGTACATCTCAGGTCATTCACACCAACATGGACAATGACAGAGTCATATTTGTACTTGTTGTGGAGTGACCTGAGTGCATGGGTTATGTGGTGGACCCTGGCACCAGACAGGCAGATGACAGTAACCTTCTCCTTGTTTAGCCTGGTGAGTGGGACATCAGTGTGCCTGACTATAGAGTCACCTAAGACTAGTGTGTTGGGTACGTTGTTTTGCCTTATTGGCTGTGGTTGAGTGGCACACTGAGTCTGTGGGCTATGTGTCACTTGGGTTGTGTTGGGGGATGGAGGTTGCTTGCGTTTCTGCTTTGGCAGTCTCTGTTGCTTAGACAGATTATTACTGAGAGCCTCCGCGAATGTTTTTGTGTTACTGTGTGTGGATTTTGGTGGTGTAGATTTAGTGAGACTATGTGATGAGTGTGGTGTGGTGCAAATGTTTACCTTCTCCTCATGACTGTCAAGTTCAGTCTTGGCTGAAGAGAGCTTTGCCTCCAGTTTGGCTAGATAAGTGCATCTCTCACAGGTTGTAGTGCTGGGTGGTAGGAGGAGAGGATTGTCTGTGTACATGAGGCAATTTCTACATTGCCTCAAGATGCCCAGATTCATCAGATAGACAGGAGAGAACACTGAGAGCTGACCCTTGGACATGCCTGAATAAAAAACTATTTTCCTCTAGATAAGTGAGGAAAGTGAGTACAAGAGCTGTTTTTCTCTAAGCAAGTGAGAAAAGTAAGTACAAAAACTATTTTCCTCTAGGTAATGAGGAAGATAGAGTGCTATAGTAATTAGTAGCTTATTTAGTGCTTACAAGTTCTGAACAAGTGCTGAGCATGAATAAGCAAATTTAAGTGCTAAAACTAAGAAACCATATCTGCACTAGATGAGTTACAGGACAGAAACAAGTGCAAATGCAGGCTTTCAAATCAGAAAGTTGAGCGAGATGGAAGAGATTGCCCAAATGGCCAATAACTACAATTTCTGGGCCTAAACCACTCCTTATGTGGTAGACAGGTTACCTAGTGCTTACCACTCCCACTGATAAGCTAGACGGCTTCCCTCCGACACAGAAAGGCTTGGGGGGCGCAAAAGCTTACATACAGTCCTGGATACAGCAAATCTGTATCTGGAACACTAGTTACAGGAAAGGTAGGAAATAGGCTTACAGTTTTTTATAATGTAATTGCTGAAGAGCACTTGTGTCCTGGTAGGAGACTAGAAATTTAAAGATGGCTCCATGCTCAGCAGAATTCTAATATAGACTTAGTATTGGGGAGGGAGATAGCACAAGGGGTGTAAACCAGGTGGAATGCAAAGAAACCAGAGAGGCAATCAGTGGAAATCAGTGAAAGCCTCAGAGGAGGTAAGTAATAATTCAAACTACCTGTAAAGTGAAGGAGAGAAGAGACAGCAAAGTTTATTAAGGTTGGGAGTGTGTCTTCAAATTGACTTGCTGATTAGTAACAAGTTTGTGCATAGATTAGAGTAGGGAGATACATTAGCAATGAAGGGGAATGTATATAGATGCAAATAAACAGGTGGGCCTCCAAGTGATGCAAACTAAGGCAGGAAGCACTGAGAGGGCTGCCTGATGGTTACTTTAGTCACAGGGATCTGAATTAAATGTATACTGTCTATTGGCCAGTTAGGATTACTGCACTAGTTGGGGGGGGGGGGGGGGGCACAAGGAAATATTAGTTGACATCCTCAACAAATCAATCTGCAGGAGAAGAGACAGATTCAGACGCTTCTACTGATTCTAATACAGCTTTCGCACAAATGCACCTTTTCCAAGAAGAAACAAACCCCGCAGCAATGAGTCAAAGTGAGGGTGAAACTACTATAAGAGTAGTATGACCAAAGACAGTAGTGGATTTTCAAACCATTGTAGATTCTCTCTGTCCTATTCAATCACACACTCAGCAAAATATGCAAACATCTTAGAAGGATATGTAAACCCCTACCACTGAAGACATGAGAGCCATATTACAATTTTTCACATCTCCTGATAATTTTAGAAACATACCAGACAAATCTAACATACATGACAACATTCTGAAACATACAAATGATAGATGTCTAGCTGCTAGAAATAACTTCTTAAAAGCCATTACCAAAGCCAGCCCCCCTGCCCCCCCCCCCCAACTGGGCAAGAATAAAAGCTATTGTGAAACAGAGCATTAACTTACTGGTGTGTATGTACAGCACAGGAAAGATGCATTTCAAGCCTTCTCTGGTCTTCCAGAGCCTGTGGAAGGTGCAGTAGTAAGAGGCTTATTAGCAGCTTTTGTAGAGGGTTTGCTACCACCAGTTCAAGAACAGATTAAAAAGGTTTATTTGAATTATTTGAATTAGCCAAGTTTGGACATCCATGAAATCATAAATCAGACACAATATGTAACAGATAATATATTTCGGGAAGAAAAGAAAATGTTAGTAGATATTCAACCTCAGCAGTTTAATACTGACTTCCAAGGGTGGGGATGGGGATGGGAAAGAAGAAATCATGCGGAAGAGATAGCATCCACTTATTTCAGCACCACCAGGACAGTCTCAGCAAAATTCTTATCTCCCTAATTTATCGCAGGTAGTGCAAGATACAGCACATCTGCATACATGTTTTGATTGTGGACAAACTGGGTATTAGTTGGATAGCAAGCAACTTTGCCAAATACTCAAATACCACAGCAACTTGAAAGAAAGAAAGCCTCCAGTATAAAATACTACTTGACAACCACCAGTGTGGCAGCAAACTCATTAGGACAGCGATGAGCAGGAACTACAGTTATTTCCCTTGGTACTGACTGATTAAGATGGTCCTTTTGTCAATATTACAGTGCAAAATACATCTGTCGCATTTCTTGTAGATACAGGCGCTACTAGGTCTATGATTAGTTTAAGCAGGTACTATGTGGTTTAGATAGGATTAATAATTTTTATATCCATCTGAATAAGAAATTTTCATGCAATACCAAGGGTATTATTTATGCTCCCAAATACCCTTGTAATTTATTTTATATTGGGGAAAATAAGAGAGCTTTTAAGTGTAGATTACAGGAACATATTAGAGGTATTAAACAACAAAAGGTAGAAAGTTCACTTGCAATGCATTTTAAGCAGTGTCATCAAAGCAATGCAATTTTTGAAGAAGTAGGGTTAAGTCTGGTGGGGAAAATTTACTTAAAGAAAAAACTGTTGTATAAAAAAACAATATATATTTTAAAATACAACACTCTATCAGCAAATGGTTTGAATATAGAGTGTAATTGGAAGTGTCTGATTTAATTAATTGTATTTAATTAGTTAAGTGATTACAATGTATGTGGAATTGTTTTATTGCTTTTAGCATTTTAGTATAAAATGGATGGTTATGTGTTCTTGTTTTTATTCTGTAAACGTTTTTGCTGAGGCACTAGAGGTTAATACATTTGTTTTGTAAGGGTCAGTAGTCTTGTTGTTGTATATCTTATATTTTTCATTGTTGGGAGATCTGTGGTTACTTTGGCAGATACCTAACACCTCCCACTTCCTAAACATATAATTTGGCATGTAGATATGTCCAGATTTCCTTTAGAGTATCCAGAAACTAAATCTGCTCCTATTCAAGTTAGTCTGCTAGAGGAACAGCATTCTTTTATTATAGGAAATTCGGCTCCTTTAAATCTGTTAGGTAGAGATTTAATATACAAATTTAAATGTATGGCTTATTGCATACCCAATGGTGTATTTTTATATACCCCTAATGAATCTTTAAGATTATATTCACAAACTATCTGTCCAAATGAAGATGCCATTTTTATTTTATAACAGCTGCAAAAAGTAGAAAATGCTGGTATGGAGGAATTAAATACTATTACTTCTGCAGCTCTGGACTACCCATGACAATGAGGCAGGGCTCATAAATGATATAGAACTTGTCCATATAAAATTACAAACCTGTGAGTGCCCACCCTGTGGTAGTTCAGTATCCATTGCCAGTCAAAACAGAGAAAGGAATCAAACCTGTTATTTCTGGCTTGTTACAACTAAGTATGATTGCCCCAACTTGCAGTCCCTGTAATACTCCTATTTTACTAGTTAAAAAACTGGGAAAAATTACTTATATTTTCAAATGTAAGTGGAATGAATGCTGTAGTAGTAGTAGTGCCAATATTTCCAGTTGTTCCTAATCCTGCAATAATACTGCACTCTATCCCACCACTTTCTCAGAGATAGATATCTCATCTGCCTTCTTTTCTATCCCTATACATCCAGACAGCAATACCTGTTGGCGTTTACTAATAAAGGTCAGCAGTAGGGTCAGCAGTACACTTGGGATAGATTACTGCAAGGGTATGTAGAATCTCCCATCATTTTTTCTAAAGAAATAAGGAAATAATTAGGTAAGATTAAATTTCCTTGTCGGTCTGCTTTGATTCAACATGTAGAGGATTTGCTTTCAGCTTCAAAAATCTGTACACAGTTGTAAACAAGATGCTATTTTACTTTTGGTCGCCTCACCATTAGACGTTGCCCGTTCGATTCTCAGTTAGAGCGTCTTCTGTGTGATGACATGAGTGAATGGGCGTTCCTTCGTTGAAGGTTGTGTGTTAGGCCCGGCAAGCCAGTACGTAAAAATCTACTGCCAATCATTAGCGGACCGGAGTTCCGCTGTGGCGACCCCTAACCAGGAAAAAAGCTGAAAGACACAAACAAACAAACTGAGAAGAATTATTATTTAAGATTAACAAAAACTGCAGTTAGGGAAACTGCAGGTTAAGTACTTGGGACATCTTATTTTAGATGGTGCTAGATAGACTTTGCTTTCATGAAATGCTGTGATCCAAACTGCACCAAGCACTACTGCAGTGAAACAGCTGTCAGCTTTTCTGGGTTTAACAGGTTACTGTCAACAATGGATTTCTAACTATGCAGAAGTGGTAAAACCTTTATTAGAAATGTTAAAGAAGGATGCCCCTAAACTTTTACCCCAGCATGATTATCATGAAAATGCTTTTGTACAATTGAAGACATTGCTTTTAAATCCTCCTGCACTTGGGTTACCAGATTATTCTAAGAATTTTTTTTCTGCTTTGTAATGAAAGAAATAAAGTAGCATTAGAATCGTTAGCACAATGAAAAACTGATAGTTTTAGACCTCTTGCTTATTTTAATTCAAATCCTGATCACGTAGCTGCAGCCCTCTCCCACTACCTTATGGTGGTGACCATGACAACGTTCATTGTAGACATGGCAGCTGCACTAACTCTTAGACAGAAGACTTACCAGGCACTTTCACATTCTGTACAAGCTCTGTTACTGAAAACTAAAATGCAATATTAATCCACAGCACAACTGAATTGTCTTTACTTAATAACCTTCTTTACAGATTATTCAATGTCCATGACTTAAACCTGCATCTTCAATCTATACACCAGATGAAGGAGAACCCCAAGATTGTATATAATCTTTGCAGAATCCACATCTCACTTTTTTCATAGACTGCTCCTATGTAAGAAGAGACAATGATGAACTTGTAGCAGCCTTTTCTGTTTGTACGCAAGACATTTTATTAAATGGACAATTAAATGGAAATTTGTCTGCTCAAGTAGCTGAACTTATAGCTATAACTGAAGCATGGTAAAATCTAAAAAGCTCAGTTAGTGACCATATCTACAAATTCTTGCTATGTCTATGGTATTGTTCATGATTTTGGTATACTTTGAAAAGAGAGGGGTCATTTAACATTAGCAGGGACAGTTATTAAAAATTCTGTTTTTGTTAATGAATTGTTAGATGCTTTATTATTACCAAGAGAGAGAGAGATGTAGTGAAATATGCCACACTTAAGTCTGATGAATATTTTGTAACCAAAGGTAGCAGGTTTTCAGATATGGTGACAAGACAAGTTGCATTGTCTTTACCTGATCAGGCTATATTTTTGCAGTAATCAAACAAAAATAACACCTTTTCTTTATAGGAGTTATTGTCATTTCAAGATCAGACAGAAGAGTCTGAGAGAAGGAAGTGGATAAACAATGGCTGCAGTCACTCAGTGGACCCTTTGTGGAGCCATCCAGACTATCAGCTGGTAGCCCCACAAAATTATCTAAATCAGTTGGTAAAATCCTATCACTTGCCTTTTCACTTTGGCAAAAATGCATTAATAAAAGAAATTTCCATTGACTGGTATGCCCCTTACCTCCTAGAAGTCACTCAATATTTTGTAAACACTTGTGTAATTTGTTTAGAACATTATGTGTCTAAGTCAGTGCCTGCACCTGTTCAGTCATTGAAAAAGCCTTGGGGACACGTCTGCTCCCTTCAGTGGAACTTTATCAAACTCCCTTATGTGGAGAAATGTTGAAACGTTCTTGTGTCGTTTAATGTTTTCTCTGGATGGGTCGAAGCATATCCATGTGTGAAGAATTTTTCATAGACGGTAGCAAAAACGTTACTATCAGAGTTGATTTCTAGATTTGCTTTTCCCTGTAGTATCCAATCTGACCAAGGATCCCATTTTACTAGTCAAGTAACACAGCAGCTTTAGAGCAATAAATGTTAAATTGCAGAGCTAATCAGAATATTAAGCTTAGAACAGCTAAAATGTGTGAAAAAATGGTCTTAAATCGCCAGAAGCATTGCCTTTAGTTTTATTTAGCATCACAAGTGCAGTTAGTGCCCATATAAAATTGGCCCTTCATGAAATCCTCATTGACAGATCCATGAGGATACCTGATACCCCCCCCCCGCACACATGACTTTAGAAATACAGGATATTGATAAGACCATACCATGCTTTCATGTTGTAAATCCCTGAATTCTCCTTTGCAGAAATATCAGAGTCATTCTGCATGCAGCCCAGTGACCACCAGAGCAGGATCACCATGACCTGTATCTCAGAGACTTTGTTTATATCAAAGTGCATTCCTGAAGAAACACACTTAGCCCCATATGGAAAAGGCCATACTTGGTTTTGCTCACAGCTGCTATTGTCATCTGTTCTGAGGGCCTTCCCACCTGGATCCACATGTCACATGTCAGAAATACTCTCCCTTGTGATGAGTACAACCAAAACACCACTGACATGAACCAGCAGAACCTATTGCCAGACAAACCAGGCAACAAGCCAGAGACATCATTACATCTGGAAGTAATACCCCATGATGTTTTGCCATCCAAACCAAATCTGTAACCAACTGTGAACTGTTTGCCATCCAACCAGATTCTTTGTCTGCCATCCAGCTTGCATCTGAAACTATATGCAATTAAGTTGTCCTTGTTACCTGACCAGGAAATTAAACAACATGATTCTGTTACCACATCCAGGCCTGATTCAACTTCCAGTGATTCTTCTTCAAGTCCAGCATTACTGAGTCATCTTGCCTTTAGCGCATTGATTTGAACATTGGCTTATCCAGACAACGTTCCCTTTTGAAATCATCTACAATTAAGGACCTTGGTCAATGGGCCAATGACTTTTTGGTGATCAATTTTGTTTGCACAATGAAAAACCCGCCCAACATCCTTGTTTACAATTTCTTCTCAACCTTCCCCAATGCTAACATAGTCATTTTTCCTGTGGACCAATTATCACAGCAGTTACTGTGCTTTTTGATTCTAGTTCACATAATCAAATGTTCACATCAGCAAACCTCCATTCATCGAGACACCAAGAGCGAAAGTTCACTTAAGTAAACATTCATATCAATGACTTTCAAAAACAGGGAAGGTAAGTAGTTGGCCAACATCAGGAAATTTTCCATTTCTCCACTATAGTATGATCTCAGAGTTGGTATATACATATATAGGTGGGGGGTGCAGCCCCCATTTTGGTGGGTTTGACATACTGTGGTGTGCGTGGCAGTCATGATGTTGGCCAACTACTTATCTTCCCTGTTTTCAAAATTAACTGATGTGAATGTTTGCTTAAGTGAACATTTGCTCTTGTAATTTTGATGAATGGAGGTTTGCTGATGTGAAAATTTGATTATGTGAACTAGACCCATGCTTTTCATCCTCAGTTTGTTTTACTAACCTTTGCCATCCAGAACTGTAAATGGATCATCCACTGTGACCATTGGAACTGTAAGTACTGAATCATTTCTTAATATAAATGCACACTTCGCTAAAAATAGAGGCACGTGTTTGGTTAGAATTGAACTGAGAGTACCTGAATGGCATCCTAAATTTAATACTGTTAATGCAGCCTTGCATACTTTTACACAGACCCTCAACATTAGCAACTGCTGGGTTTGTGAAAATGTCTACTGCACATGAGGGGGTATTCCATAGATTCCTATACCAGTGACTGATTCTGAGCTTCATATTGCATTTTGTCTTATTTTTCTTCCTTAAAACTGGAAGAATAAACACTTCTACTCCCTTTACTGTAATGCTGATTCAGCTAGCAATGACTGCTAAAGGACATATTTACTATTGTAAAAATGGAACACTTTTTGTCAGAATTAGTGCTTGTAATTTTATTTGGAATATTTTTGATGGGTCTGAAGGGCAGGGCATGTTATGTGAATACTGTGACATTTGTGGAGATCAAGCTTATCCCTGGTTATCTAAAGACGACTGGTTGCTGTTATATTAGTCCTTTCATTCCAGTTATATCAACATACAGCTGCTTTACCAGAAGGAAAGATTCATAATATTCAACACAAGAGAGACATTAAAAACTTTCCTAACCCAGATGGTAAAATAGATCCCTCCTGGGTCTATTATAACAGAGCACAACAAACTACTTTTAAAGGGCTTTTTCAGGAGCAGCCATTGCACCTGCTTATAGGCCAGTAAAATCTTTCTGAGAAAGTAGGAAATCATCTAGGCTCCTGGAAACATTAACTAATTTCACTTTTGAGGGTATTCATTTGATAACCTAAGAACTGACTGCAATGCGCAGTGTGGTATTACAGAACCACATGGCATTTGACTTTACCTTTGTGTCTTAACAGGGAAAGTGAATGCTCATTTAAACAGAGGGCTGCTTTTTTAAACAGAGGGCTGCTCTTTTAAACAGAGGGTTGCTCTTGTCCTCCCAATAATAGCAGTTTCATCTGTTGCACCTAGAAATAATTCAAAAAGTCTCTGGATATTCACATGCCAAAGAAGGCAATAGTTATTAATGGGCATGGTTCACTAACTTTTTGTCGGGATGGGGAGGGGGGATTTTAACGTTTTTCATGCTTATAGCTATTATTTTAATAATAATGTTAGATCTTTTTCTTTTTATTCTTAAAGCATGCATAAGGACCTGCACATGCATAAAATTGAAACTGTGCCACTGTCCACTACTGATAAAATCATAATACAGTAGAAGATGAAAATAAAGTGTTGCAAGACTTTAGTAAAATATATGATAATTTACATAAAGGATGAGGGAAATGTAAAAATATACATAGTATTGAATGTATTATTGATGATTATTTACAGTATTGAGATAGTATTTTTGTTCCATCTACAAGTAGGCATGTTTTCATCACAAATAATATATTTTTGCAACAACTGTGTAAAGGTTGTTCATGTCAGGAACAGAAAGAAACAGTATGTGAAAATGTCTGATAGCAAGTGAAAAGGTGTCCATTCATCTGAAAACATGTAGTCATTGTCCAGTAGTAAATAAGTATTATGATTTGGGTGATACATCAGAGCATCAGATGGGGGAATGTGAAGGATGGGAAGTACAGAGAAAGTAAAAACTTCAGTGTGTGTGCACTTCTTTTTGAATATGCATATATCTGTTCATTTGCTTCCTGTCAGATATTAGCAATGGCTGACAGAGTTGGAAAAGTTTTAGAAAAGCTTAAGATTTTTTTCTGAGTAAAAGTTCTATCATGGAATTTGGAACTCATGCCTAATATTGAACGTCATAAACAAGAAGTCAGGAGATATTAGTTAGCAAAATCAATGCCGTAGTGTTCATTTCTATTTGCTCAGAGGCTATTTTATGACTGTTACAATAGAGTTGTTTTTAATGAAGAAACGTATAATATCATGAATTCTGTAGCTGAAAGAGACAGAATATTGATTTCCTAATCTCCCACATATGTGTTTTTCTGTGCAATAAAGGAGATTGTTATTCTCTGCTGAACTGTCTCATTTGAAAATTATTTGCTACCTTAATAGGGTAAACCAATCAAGGGTCCAAAATTGAACTGTATGTAAGACTGACTTAGACTGAAACATGGCATCTAACAGAATATTGTACAAAATGTTACTGAACAAACATAATAATCTCAGAGATGGTCATATGGTGGTATAATAGATAAAGTACTATTGTGATAAAAGAATGCAGATGGTTATATTAAATGAAATCTGCTTAGATACAAATACGGCTAACACCAAGAAACCAAAGTATTCATTATTGAAGCTATTCCTTTTCAAAGTTTTTATAAGTTGTATTGCAGAAAATATAGAGGGCAAGTATGTAGTTTGCTAATTAAAGAATGGTATGCAACAGGGGTGGTATAAAAGAAGGTATATAAATGACAAATAGGGACTTGACTGGATTAGAGGAATGTTGAAGACATGGCATGAAATCAAATAAAAAAATCACCCAAGTGGTAATAACCTGTAGAAAAATGGACTAGAAGCAATATCAACAAAAGAGCAGAAAGGGATATGCAGGTTAACCGTTTTAAGCAAGCTACAGATAAGCAAGCAGTCTGATATGGCAGAAATAAAATCTGATCAGTAGTGACTTGCACAGAAAAAACACTACTATCTGAAAACTGAAAGTTGGTACTCCTCAAATGTAGACAAAATCTCTTACAGAGTATTGTGCAGACTTAATTTTTCAACACTGAGTCAGTACAAAAGAAAACAACTAAAATGGTGCACAGGCTGCACCCAAAAGCATATAAAACCAATTATTAAATCGTATGATGCCCTTTTTCTAAGAAAGAAGATTTTCTCTACCATACATCATTATGAGGAGCATTCTTCATTCTCAACCTTTAAGAGTCCATGTTGCTCCACACTGAAGGAGTCTCTCTCTTATTCACTTGTTAGGAAATGTTTAACCAATGCCCATAGCAAGACAATGAATCATATTAGTTCATCAAAAGAACATTTTATAAATACATTTTAAACATGTTATGAGCTTCCAAGTAAGTTGTCAGTAAGCTGTTTAAGTGAGCCACATTTTGCCATTTTGTCCTCATTTGTTCCATATTTTGGAGATGGAAAGCTGACAGCTAAGAAAGGCAGCATAGGTGATAAAAGCATTTAAGAACCACAGTGGACTCTATATTGTCATAGTGAGTGCACAGCTTCAGAAATATGGATGAAAACAAGATGATATAATCTAAGTGTCAAAGCAGAAGGTCCTAGAGAGACGCAATTAAATATGTTTATAGATAGCAAGGTGAATGACCTGAAAAAGCCCTTCTGAAGAAAGGGTAGCATGGAAAAAAAGTGACAGAACCCAAGATGCATGGAACAGGTATAGGGCAATTATTTTGCTAGTGGAAGAAAAGAAAAAAGAAGCCTTTGGTGAAGAATGATCATTAGCATGACCAGAAAGTAGGGAAACTGGCAAGTTAGGTGGGTCACATAGTCTTACTGTGTGGTTATAATCTATGTTTCTCTTTTTTTCCTTCTTATATGCTGAAAGGTTCATTATATTGACAGCTGCTCTCTCTCTCTTTCTTTTTTTTTTTTAAGGGGGGGGGGGCATACACTGCACTCCAGAAATGGATAACACATTCAGTCTTACATGTTGCATTTAATTTCTGAATTGAGGTAATTAACACCACTGCAGTCACTGTGCATATAATACAAAGAGTTTCCTATAAGGGTAGTTCTCCTTCTAATTTTCATATAATGATCTTAATGTACAAACTGCACATACTTTTATGTTTAGATATTTTAGTATACCAGAGGATTGCTTTTAATCTTAATTTTATTTTCTGTGGCTGTTCACTACATATTTCCTTTCTTTAACTGGTTTATTTTTCTGTGTTAGGATATTGATTTTTTTAAGGACCACTGATGGGAATGGAAACACATGCTGACTAATAAATTGAGAGCCATAGCTCAGGATGTAGCTGCCATTTCAGCATCACAATCCAGTACGATGTATTTAGTACTGCCCTGCTACATAGATGTGCTGGTTAATTTCCCAAACCCCTCTACCCTTACTTGTGATAAAGATCCCCAAAACTCCTATACCTTCAGTACTTGTTCCCCTCTCACCTGCATAGAACAAACTTCTCTTTTTCAAGAGATAACCATGACAACTGATTTGTAGGTGCTGGTTTTCATCCATGGCACTTCTCATTTAGCAGCAACCTACTCCTGTGCTGGTAGGAGATCACAGTCATGTAAAGCCTGCAAGACATCATCCAGAAGCAACAAAGATGAACACTCGTGTTCCCAAATTGGATAGGGTCAAAATCTTGATTGCACACTCAAAATTGTGAATACCATGGGACACCATACATAGTGTTAAGTACAGGAGAGTATACAGAGGAAGAGGCTGGCGAAGAAGAAGTGGGATTGTCAAAGAGATGAAGAAAGTAGACATGAGTATAAGGAGATGAGGCGCATGGCAAAGGGAGAGGTGGCGAAAGCTAAGGATAAGGCATATGGAGAGTTGTATGAGAGATTGGACACTAAAGAGGGAGAAAATGACCTATACCAATTGGCTAGACAGAGGGACAGAGCTGGGAAAGATGTGCAGCAAGTAATGGTGATAAAGGATAGTGAGGGAAACGTACTCACAAGAGAGGAGAGTGTGTTGAGTAGATGGAAAGAGTATTTTGAGAGGCTGATGAATGAAGAGAATGAAAGAGAGAGAAGGTTGGATGATGCGGGGATAGTGAATCAGGAAGTGAAGCAGATTAGCAAGGAGGAAGTAAGGACAGCTATGAAGAGGATGAAGAATGGAAAGGCTGTTGGCCCAGATGACATGCCAGTGGAAGCATGGAGGTGCTTAGGAGAAATGGCAGTGGAATTTTTAACCAGATTGTTTAATGAAATTTTGGAAAGTCAGAGGATGCCTGAGGAGTGGAGAAAAAGTGTTTGGTACCTATCTTTAAGAATAAGGGTGATGTGCGGAGCTGCAGTAATTACAGAGGGATAAAAGTGATCAGTCACAGCTTGAAGTTATGGGAAAGAGTAGTGGAAGCTAGGTTAAGAAGGGAGGTGATGATTAGTGATCAGCAGTATGGTTTCATGCCAGGAAAAAGCACTACAGATGCAATATTTGCTCTGAGAGTGTTGTTGGAGAAATACAGAGAAGGTCAGAAGGAGTTGCATTGTGTCTTTGTGGACTTAGAGAAAGCATATGACAGGGTGCCTAGAGAAGAGTTGTGGTATTGTATGAGGAAGTTGGGAGTGGCAGAGAAGTATGTAAGAGTGGAACAGGATATGTACAAGGGTAGTGTGACAGTGGTGAGGACTGCAGTGGGAGTGACAGATCCATTTAAGGTGGAGGTGGGATTACATCAAGGATCAGCTCTGAGCTCTTTCTTATTTGCAATGGTGATGGACAGGTTGACAGATGAGATCAGACAGGAAGTCCCATGGACTATGATGTTTGCAGATGACATTGTGATCTGTAGTGAGAGTAGGAATCAGGTTGAGGAGACTCTGGAGAGGTGGAGATATGCTCTAGAGAGCAGAGGAATGAAGGTCAGCAGGGCTAAGACAGAATATATGTGTGTAAATGAGAGGGAGGGTAGAGGAATGGTGAGGATGCAGGTAGTAGAGTTGGTAAAGGTGGATGAGTTTAAGTACTTGGGATCAACAGTTCAGAGTAATGGTGAATGTGGAAGAGAGGTGAAGAAGAGAGTACACACAGGGTGGAATGGGTGGAGAAGAGTGTCAGGAGTGATTTGTGACAGACTGGTACCAGTAAAAGTGAAAGGGAAGGTCTACAAGACAGTAGTGAGATCAGCTATGTTACATGGGTTGGAGACAGTGGCATTGACAAAAAGGCAGGAGTCAGAGCTGGATGTGGCAGAGTTAAAGATGTTAAGATTTCCACTTGGTGTGACTAGGATGGATAGGATTAGGAATCAGTATATTAGAGGGTCAGCTCATGTTGGACAGTTTGGAGACAAAGCAAGAGAGATGAGATTGTGTTGGTTTGGACATGTGCTGAGGAGGGATGATGGGTATATTGGGAAAAAGATGCTAAGGATGGAGCTGCCAGGTAAGAGGAAAAGAAGAAGGCCTAAGATAAGGTTTATGGACGTGGTGAGAGAGGACATGCAGGCGATTGGTGTGACAGAGCAAGATGCAGAGGATAGGAAGAAATGGAAAGAGATGATCCAATGTGGTGACCCCTAACGGGAAAAGCCGAAAGATGATGATGATGATGATGATGACCAAGGATATAGACAGAACTCTTCTTGTGCAAATACAAAGGAATTAATGGCAAAAAATAGCATCCCTAGTACCTGTACTGAAGTACTTCCTCCAAGGAGATATTCTGATTAGATGTTCTTATGCACACTTCAGATTTATAAAACAGAGATAATGGCAAATTCCCATAAGCCATGCAATATCCATGAAAGGAAACATTGTTTAGCCAGTTCATCAAGGCCAGGATAGAATCCACGCAGCTCCTTCTGAAAAATTGGCTCAGCCATCTGATAATGTTTCCTTAGAAGCACCCTAATGTATGCTAGGTGCATCAGCCCTTTATTATTGCAGTATAGTTGCCTGCCTCCTTTTCTGAAACTGGGGACAAAAAGTCACTTAGCCAGTCTAGGGGATACTGTCATCTGATAATGTTTCCTTAGAAGCACCCTAATGTATGCTAGGTGCATCAGCCCTTTATTATTGCAGCATAGTTGCCTGCCTCCTTTTCTGAAACTGGGGACAAAAAAAATCACTTAGCCAGTCTAGGGGATACTGTCATCTGATAATGTTTCCTTAGAAGCACCCTAATGTATGCTAGGTGCATCAGCCCTTTATTATTGCAGCATAGTTGCCTGCCTCCTTTTCTGAAACTGGGGACAAAAAAAATCACTTAGCCAGTCTAGGGGATACTGTTGTCTTCCATACAGCACTGAAAAGCTGCATTAACCATGACAGCCAGGAGGGTGTTGCAGTGTGTATGTCCCTATATTTAAAAGGCAAAGTCTGCTGTTGTCCATGCTGAGATTTGCCGTTAGCCATGATGCACAAACACACTTAATTTATCAGGAAAGTTCAGTCCTGTCATCAGTAAATTTCTAGACCCGCCACGAACTAATTGAAAAAAAAAAGCTCTGGGTATTCAATCTTCTGGAAGAGCAGTCATTGCGATATTCTAAAAGTTTCACTCTGAATTTGACACTCTAAGCACTGCAACAAGAACCCAAGAGAACAGTAAAAAGAGGAAGATTTAGTAGCCAGTCATTCTACAGCACTAATTCAAGGACTCCATCATTCATGCGGAGGAAAACATTCTCATTGTCTTTTTGACATACGTAAAGCAATGTAACATTCAAAAACAACTTACAAACGTGTTACAATATTTACTGTTTAACAGCCGTTTGCTTCTGTTGTCTGTAACTTGAATGCCTTTGTTAACCTGAGAAACGTTTTTTTTTTTTTTTTTGGTTTAGTTAAGGATTGCACAACGTTTCTGTGTTGAGGGTGTCTCAAATGTAGAATCTCGTTGTGATGCAAGGCAAGACTCCCCTGGAGGCAGTTGCTTAGCAACCAACTGCTGATTCACTGTGGCCCAAGCTGCAATAAGATGAACAAAGGCTCGTAGGGAGGGGGAATCCCTCTGTCTGCACTAAGGAATCTTAAGTGGTAAAATATGTACAAAAATAGCCATTGAAAAAAAAAGACTTTTTGCTGCAATATCATTTTCTCATCCAAACTAAAAATATAAGACCAATACAGAAACTGTATTCGAAAACAAAAAGTCTAATTTGACAGTGCGTTTTGCTACCGCTGTCCTGAGGATACAAGGACTTCACTACTCCGAAAAATTAAATTATCATGTCCAATATACAGTCATCTAAATACTATTGTGTGGCTAAATATGTTGCAATGCCTCTTCTACCAGAACATTTAACATTACTACGTGCAGGTGCACCTCATAATGGAAATAAAGCAAGCAGAGTCATAATTTTGCAAGGCGATCCATTTTTAACTTTTTTGTACCTTACCATTATTATTAAAGAGCTCCGCTGGTGAACAGCAGCATGTATTTGGCTGAAACGTCTAAATATTCCTTGCATTTTGGAGCAGTTCCACAGGGACCCTACTCAGGCGAAGTTCTGCAAAGCGTTTTTGGTACTGGGTAGAGAAACCCCATAGGTAAGAATATGGCAACATAAGAAGCTGATACAAAATGAGGTGCATGTTTGAGGCAGCCAGGTCATCCTTAATTAGTTAACCCATTGGGTGACTTGGAGGGAACGGTTAGGTCTGCTAGACTGGGATGCTGTTCCCCCGCCCCCCGAGCTCCTGCGTAGCTATGTGCAGTGTAATATTGGTGATTTATTACCCCATGTTATGAACGTGGTTGGGCAGCCAAGTATCTGCAAACAGCAGCCCTTTTCTGGGAGCTTCCAAACAGAACCCTGAAGCAGAGAGACGGGCAGAGGCTGTGAGTCAGACGAAAGACAGGGATAACGACCACCGGCGACAAAGGGAATTCGACCCCACCTGAAGCAATGATAACGCCAGTCATAGGTGAATGGGAATCTGGAAGCATGCTGGATGTTTAAAATTGGTTTGCTGTTAAGGACTGACATGGCTTAAGCTGCAAAACAAAGAACAAACAGCAATTTAAAAACTAGTGGAAATGCTGTAGTAAAGGAGAAACTACATAGCTGCGCAGGTGTGCAAAACAGGTATTGATATTTTGGAAGCAGCCAAGGTTACATACAAATGCTATTCTAAAAACTTTTATAGGTAATGATATCGAAAGATTGTATCCCAACAGAGAAAAGTTTCGCTTTGGTTCTGATCCAAAGAAGTATTCAATTTTGAGGAACGGACCAAGAATGGAAAGGTCAGTTTCAGTTATTTGGAATATTATGCTCTGGAGAAAATAAATACAAGTAAATTAAAATAATAATAATAATAATAATAATAAGACGGTAAGCAAAGGCATCAAGTCTCCTTTTTTTTGGTCAGCGGAAGAGTCGTTGCAGAAAGAGCTGGGGATATCACTACTGTATAGGTAGTCCTTTCCAGACTGGTGATGCCATTAAATTTAGACCAGTTGCCAAATGATATTAAATAAAACCCAAATCATGGCTCATCAAGGTATCTACCATTTAATCTAGCATTTATGGTTAAATTGCTGAAATTCGATTACTGGAGAAAGGCAGAATACCTGTTTTCAGGTTTATGAGCTTTGATAGTACATGCCAGACCAGCAGATCAGCAAGGTATACATGCAGACTGCATTTTTATAACTTCTCATTACAAACTTCTTGAAATCCAATGCTATTAACTGCATCCCAAGGTTACGGTATATGAATGACATGAAAAGTTGATGGAACATGATTTTTTTTAAATGCCACTGAAGTGATTTAATTAACCTGGGATATACCTCTAACAGAGGAGATGTGGCTGTGAGACACTGGGCTTGTACAGAATTTGCCACCAGGCCCTGATGCCGTTTGCGGTGAGTGATACTTGTTTATTATTGTTATTGTTATTATTACTATTATTATTATTTTCAGTCTAGCTTAAAAGGCTGACTTCCAAATAAATATTAAATTTAGAAATGTCTCAGTCTTCTTACTCTCCTCATTGGAAATTGCAACAACATTTCTACAAGCCACTTGTTTGGGTTTCTGTGTGTGTGTGGGGGGGGGGGGGGTTGACTAAAAAGAAATTGGACACCAAGCAAACTGGCTACTGTGTGCCTTGCCACAGCTTAAATATAATGAATACACTGATTTGGAGAAAATACTTCATACAAACTCATTGAAGTATTTAACATGTTGTTGTTCTACAATGAATAGAATAAATGAGTCTATTCTGTTCTGTAGTTTTTATTTTCTTCAAGTGAGAAAACTGCTTCAGCTAGAACTGGTTTGTCAGAGGAAGGTTAACTCCTTCATATGCTGTTGAAAGAGTGAGAATGTTAACATCAGCTGGAATGTGTGGAAAAGGATTTACTTATCATACCATGCATCAACCTAACAGACAGAGGATCACAGTAATGAATTAATTGCACACTAAAATAAAATTCTAGTATAATTTATTAACACAGGACATGCATGCTCCAGTCTCTCTCTCTCTCTCTCTCGCTCTCTCTCTCTCTCTCTCACACACACACACACACACACACACACACACACACACACACACACACACACTGACTCACACGTACACAACACACACTTCTACATTCAAGACTTCTAAGAAAAAACATCACAATTGCTGAGCTCATTTTTTTTTTGTTCTGACAGAAACAAGTAGAATATTTGGAATATCAGAATTTGCCTTGTTCCAGGTATGCTCATAGTTTTAAGAATGGTCAGCACTGTGAATCTTCAAAGCGCAGTATGTTTTAAAATAATATTATCAATGCAGCTATTGTGCAAAAATAGGAAAAGGAGTTGTGAGTGGATGGATTATCGATGCAGCTATATTTCCCAATGTGCTAAGATTTTTTGGTGTTTCGTGTGGACACAAGGCACTTAGCACACTTCCATTCCGTAGTATTAAACACAATGTAGTCTTAAGATGTTTTCTTTTACATTTTATAAAGATGGTGAACCATGGACAGGTATATTTGCCTGTAATTTGTTTACATTCAATGACCTGAGAAATAAACACAATCCATCCATTAATGAGTGACTTAATATTGCTTATAAATAATGTTTTTTTCACTCCAGAACTGAGATGTTGGGGACTGAAAAGGGAATATATTTTACGAGAGATCCTGAGGAATGTGTTTATCATCATAAGGTAGTTTTAGACAATTACAAAAAACGTCTCTCTCGCTCTTTTTTCCATTATCTTTCAAGTCAGAGTTGAAGTGCCATAATCATCACTGGGCTTTTACAGAACAATCTATTGTAATCGGACATTTGGTGCTGAAACTCTTCATGTTGCCTGGCTGAAGCTGTATTAACACTTGGCTACCTGTTTTGTAGTGCAGACATGATCTGTGCTAAGTGCCATTGTCTCTGCATATTACTTTCCTCTAGACAGTCGTTCTAATTCATCAAATCTTTGTTAAGAGCTAAAGTCAGACAAAAGAAAGACAAGTAAGAGTTCATTGTAAGTCATATGTCACATAATTACAGCTTGAAAACTCGCTGCACATATAAAGTGAATGACCATTCCTTAAGCTATATTTTGCATTTTATTTCTTTTTCCCCCAGCAGAACAGATAGGAATAAAAAAAAGGAAATATATGTCTATATGTGGCCATCTACAAAACAGATACACCAACATTTAAAAAATCAAAATAAATTACCATAAACCAAACACCCTATGTGTGTTTGAATTACAGCTGTCACAGCTGTAACATCTGGAAATTAAATGCAGTATATTTGCAGATAGGCAGTAACAAATAATTTGTCTAAGTTCTAGTATTTTTTTTTTCTTTTTGCCTGTATGAATGTTTTCTGTATTGGTGCAGTCCTATCTGTCTTTATGATAATACTAATAATGAACCACAGCTGCATTCTTACAATCTCAGTAGCTCAGAAGCTATGATATATGTTTCGATTGTACACATATTCTATTTTGTGATGTAAGTTCCTTTCTCTCTTTGAAAAGTGTGCCCTGAATATGATAATAATTTTAAAAGAATGCACGATTTTACATTGTTACTGTTAATGATGGAAGCGAACAGGAACACATAACAAGAGAGTATCGTACATCTGTTGCAATACAAATAGTGTTCTTGTACTTCTTTTTTGCTGGTATTTAAAATGAAGTTTTTAAAACAGTAGCTTAGTAATTTATGAAGCAGACACATCAAAGCAGATGCAGTCTTCATGAAACATAATATTAATTTATGACATTGTTTACAAATATCTCACTTCCAAAGACATAGTGCTATCTTGATATATTCACTCTTCAGATGAAGGCTATTACTTAAGTGCACCTCGCATTTGCTCATGTCCGGTTTCCTGTACTTTTTGATGACCACTTAGAGTACTGAACATTCACAGGAAGGACACAGATGCTTTTACAATGAATTAGGGTATTGATTTTAGGAGGAAACAATGAAGTTGTTTGCATATCTAAAATGAATATGCAGTGTAACGTGTTTGTTTTATTGATGACTGCATATAAGACTTTTTTTTCATGAAACAATACTTCATTATTTCACTGAACTCATTTCAGAGGTTGTACATAGTTAGCTGTCTATATTGCCAACAATATTTGGGGATTGACTGCTTAAGACATTCAGTAGGAATCACTTGAATGCGATTCACTTAAGAAATGTGTTCTCTCTCCCGCCTCTTTCACTTTCTATCTTTTGGAAGACATACACACACACATACACACACACACACACACACACACACAGACGTTTTCATTGTGGTATAAAACAACATTTAGAAGTTTGCTCATACAATTAAATTACTGCAGCTGTGCGTTCTGTAATATCAATATGTCTATGCTTTACAAGTTTTGTTTGACTCATACAGTGATCATATTAACAGTCAACACTATTTCACACACACAACCCTAGGGACAATTTAGAGTCATAAATTCACCTACTGCACACTTTTGGTAGGTGGGAGGAAAATGAAGTACCCATAGAAAACCCATGTGATCACAGGGAGGACATGCAGATTTTGCACAGAAGGCACCCCAGCTGAGAACTGATCCAGAGAACCTTTTGGTGTGATGTGACAATGCTAATCACTGCAGCACCATATCACCCTGCATTATTATCGTAAGTAACAATTTTTTTGTTCTACTGTGCTTTTTTAGTATTTTTCATTATTGACTATACCTTCAGACATAGATAAATGGTATTACTCTAAAATATGATAAAAATATGATGCCATATTTTAGCAAACTGAAGTGTGTTTCCTAGACTTAAAATACATACAAAATGTTCACATAGCTGCAGAGAAGCAAGCAATAAAATAACAGTCATATGAACCATGCAATGTGTGTGTCTGAAATGTCCTTTTTATCAAACCTGCTACGTTCTGTTATAATGTCATTTTTAGCACTGAGATCCTTAAAAACAAGTCCATCTGTTAGAAATACCATACATTTTTAATACTGCTAATTATATTTCTATGTCAGCCATAAACTTCAAGTATTCAAGTACTTAGTATTCCAATACTGTCTTCCTTTTTATAAGTTGTCCAAGCTATGTTAAGCAGCATGAGTGGTATTATATTTAGTATGGCACAGATTATTCAACACTCCATCATTCCATCTCCTCTCCTCTTGCAACTCCTGCAGAGGTTCCACAGGGGTCCATATTAGGTCCTATCATATTCAGCATTTTTTATCAATGCTTTTCCTTTTCATTTCTTTAACAATGCTATTATTCACTATGCCGACGAGTCCCCCTTATCTATCTAATCTCCAATCACTAACCCAAGAATCTCGCCATAGAATCCTGACTGAGTGACTCAAATCTTGTTCTAAACCACTATAACCCAGTTCTGATGTTATTCACCCACCCAAGGCCCACCAAACTACTGCAGCCGCCTTCACTTCATTTCTTCATACAGGACCAGTGGTGAACTGGTTAGTCACATGAAACTGCTAGAAACAGCTGTATATGAAAACATGAAATGCAACCTCCACATCAAAAAAAAAAAAACAGCCTTGCTCTACCAAACTGAAAACCTATCTCACTGAATCCAACTGAAACATACTGCAACTGCTTTTCTTCTCCCCAACTACCTCTATGCTACTTCCACTTTCACCATCCTTCAAGCCTTCCTACTCTTTAATATGGAACAAATCTACAATAGAATAGCCAAATTCATAACCAACTCACCCTCATGCACCCATCACTGCAAATCTCTTATACAGTTAAATTAGTGACAACTCCCTAATTATCTTAAGCTCTATTTTTTAAAACAAGCTCTTAAAATACAACACTTTCCCAAAAAGTGTCCAACACTAATTAAACTCATGCCATGGTATTCCCCATCCAGAGTCCTTAGCTTCTCTGGTAAACTTCTTTCTAACATCATCTTCTCCAATAACTCAAATAGGGAGGCCTTCTACTCCCCCAAAGTGGCCAAATTCTGGAACTCCTTTTCATTGTCTCTCCAGAAAACTGTAAACTCTCAACAGTTGGAGGCATAACTAAAACATCATAGTCTCACCAAATGGACTTGTCATTGTGCATCTCCACGCGGGTGTTCTCTCACTCATCGTTTAAACTCTTCTCTTCATCTTCTCTCTACTCCGCCTAGTCATACACAGATAGTCCTACAATTTCCATAAATATTCATTCACAAACATTTCTTTGGTCCTGTTATGTCCTCCAACTTATACCTCCTCTCTGCTCAGCTATCTCTTTCCTTTCTTTTTTCAACTGATTCCTCCCAAACTCATCTGCATCCTCCTTTATCTCCTACCCACCACCTTCTCATTTTCCTAAATCTGTCCACCAAAAATGGTAATTAACATGTATTTGTTACCTCCGTTGCTAGCACACCACATGGATACTGCTCATATCATATCATATATGTTTTTTTTAATTCTACCCTGTATTTTTTAAATCTTTTCTTGCAACAATTTTGTGTTAATCTTTGATTGTTTTCATTTTCGTATGTTCAGTTGTATTCAGTATTATTGTTAATCTGTACTCATGTTTTCTGTTAGAGCTTTTCTCCCTACACCTTTGCAAACAAATAAATAAATAACTGTGGCCGCTGCATCTGAACACTGGTAAAGGATAACTTGGTACTCTTACTACAAGAGGGATACTCTAGTAGCCTGAGTATCATAGACTTACTAGTCTGATTTCGGCTCTAGAAAGGTTTATGTCATATCTGACAGATTTATTTAGTAGCCAAGATATTCTGTCACTAATCTGATGTAGCTAGCAAAATGACATTGCAGTACTGTGGTTGGGACCTCCATCTAAAGTACTATTTACTACAAAATTAAAATGAACAGAAGGAAGAGACGAGCCTTGTTTGGGTTCATGTCATTTTGATAACTATTTGACTGAGTGCCAAGTGATAAAAAAAAAAAAAAAAAGTGCAACACAACTTTTGGTGAACCTCGGAGGGAAGTTGCTTTTGAGGGGGGGGACTTGTCCTCTCCTGCATCCCCCCTTGTATGAGTACACTCCTCTTGCACCACCAAACTTAAATATATCTACTCTGAGGTCCTGTAATAGTGGAGAAAAAAGAAAAGTCTACTGTCGGAGAAAGTTATTTGACTCAAATGTCTTTGCTTGATCAGCACTCTCTAAAATGTTAGTACATAAATTCTGCTGCATCAGATAACAAATGTAATTTAAAGCAATCACATTGGTTAATATTTTAAAACTATCAGGAAGGTGAACTCAGAGATGCTTTTATATATTTTGTGGTCCTAAATAAAAAGGTGGGAGGGCACATAAACTAATAGCCCCAGGTTCAAGGTACACTTAATCTGCCAGTAACAACATTTCATCTTGCTTAGTGTTATGCAAGACTAACTTCCCAGTCTGGGGTTATAGCCGTGAATTTTACATTTGTGCAGCAAACCAGTGCAGTAATATCCCACGTTTCCTTAATCCCCTCCACATTACCACCATTCCATTCCCACTGTTTCCTCCCTCCTCCATTGCTACAGTATATAAACAGCCTATCAGGATTCTGGGCTGCACTTCAACACACAGTCTCACACATGTAATGTATTAATTATGGCAAGTATGTGTTTGACATCACTGTTGATGGAAACTAATCTTGGTTGCTTTAGTGCATTTTATTAAACCCCCATTCTGACAACAACCATTCTTCAGGGTGCATCAAAGTAGCATTTCTAAAAACTAGGAGGAAATTGGACACAGTACAGGGAAATCAATGGCTTTGCTGTGAAAGGTGCATAAGAAAATAAACATCAATTTGAACTACTGCCAACAGTTGCTGTTTGAATCCAAATAACCCAAAGGATGTCATTTCAGGAGTGCAAAACCCCATACCTCCATGCCTCCTAACTGCATATGAGTGTGTATTCCAAGTGTGGGAATGAAACTCACAGCATTCTGAATGTATCAATAACAAAAGTATACAGGAAATATGAATATGTACATAAGGTTCATTGAAGGCTTGTTATTCAATACGAATATGTACATAAGGTTCATTAAAGGCTTGTTATTCAATGCGAATATGTACATAAGGTTCATTAAAGGCTTGTTATTCAATACGAATATGTACATAAGGTTCATTAAAGGCTTGTTATTCAATACGAATATGTACATAAGGTTCATTAAAGGCTTGTTATTCAATGCGAATATGTACATAAGGTTCATTAAAGTCTTGTTGTTCAATACGAATATGTACATAAGGTTCATTAAAGGCTTGTTATTCAATACGAATATGTACATAAGGTTCATTAAAGAATTGTTATTCAATACGAAAATGTATATAAGGTTTATTAAAGACTTGTTATTCAATACGAATATGTACATAAGGTTCATTAAAGGCTTGTTTTTCAATACGAATATGTACATAAGATTCATTAAAGACTTGTTATTCAATACAAACATGTACAAAAGGTTAATTAATGGCTTGTTATTCAATATGAATATGTACATAAGGTTCATTAAAGGCTTGTTATTCAATACGAATATGTACATAAAGTTCATTAAAGGCTTGTTATTCAATACGAATATGTACATAAGGTTCATTAAAGGCTTGTTATTCAATACGAATATGTACATAAGGTTCATTAAAGGCTTGTTATTCAATACGAATATGTACATAAGGTTCATTAAAGGCTTGCTATTCAATACGAATATGTACATAAGTTTCATTAAAGGCTTGTTATTCAATACGAATATGTACATAAGTTTCATTAAAGGCTTGTTATTCAATACGAATATGTACATAAGGTTTATTAAAGGCTTGTTATTCAATACGAATATGTACATAAGGTTCATTGAAGGCTTGTTATTCAATACGAATATGTACATAAGGTTCATTAAAGGCTTGCTATTCAATATGAATATGTACATAAGGTTTATTAAAGGCTTGTTATTCAATACGAATATGTACATAAGGTTCATTAAAGGCTTGTTATTCAATACGAATATGTACATAAGGTTCATTAAAGGCTTGTTATTCATACTCGTTCAGTAAGAAGATGGGTGCTTAGAAGTATCCTTGCCAAAATGGTCACTTTTGTTGATAGGTAAAACTGCTTCTGTGGTGCTGCAGTCTGAATATTTCTCATCATGTTACAAGAGCTATGGATTTTATATTCAGCCACAATAGACAACAGTATTTATCTGGTTTTCGTGTCATTCTCATTATGATTAATGATCAGTGTCAGATATTTTTTCTCATTTTGTCAAAATTTCTTAGCAGTCCAGCATTTCATGTTTTCCTAGTACTGTACAACTACTTACCTCACAACCTGCAGAGTGAAAGTAGGAACAAAGGCCCTTGAAAAGTAGGAACATCCAGCCAAAAAGCTGGATATCGAATTAGCATAAAATGTGAATAGCAAAAAGGACATAAGTCTTCCCCTTCCAGAAGAAATGTCAAATAGTACTCAGAAAAATGTTTAAAAAACAGTGACAAAGCAGACGGAAAAATATAAGCACATTATCAAAGGGAGTGTAACATCTGTAGACTTTAATAAACTGCATTGCAAAATTCTACCATACAAGGTTATTTATTTTTGATTCTGAAAAGGGGAGATGTGAGATGTGTGCCCTCTTTCTTTGAATTATTGTTGCAACCAGTGTGGTTTCACGCAGTGTGTTTTTTTGTGCACTAGTCAGATTAAAAAATCATGCGTGATGACAAGTGGGAATTCAGAAAATTGTGTGAAGGGGTAAATCAAACCTGAAAGTAGGGACATACCTCCAAAAGGAAGTACATCGTGTGCAGGGATAAATTATGCCTGAAAATAGGAACTATCCCCCAAAATAGGAACCACTGAGAGGTCTGACAACTAAAGGAGAGTTGATTTTTTGTCATTTCTTTACACTAGTGCCTTTATATCCATACTTCAGTTATACATTGGCAGTTTTGTAAGCTCAAAAAAGTTGTAATGGAAGAAGAAAATATGCTGCATCCTGCCAAGAGCTTATCAGAGAAACTGAGTGAGAGTGATATGATAGAGAGAGTGACAAAAATGCAGGAAACAATTTCAAAAGAAATCAATAGGCTCCATTATTGGCTTGGAATAGAACAGAAAGTCTTTTCATTTTAAAATCTGAGATGGCTCACTTGTTTTCAACTGTACTGAGCAACAGAACAGTAGTGTAGTAAGCGTTGAACAGAAGGTGACTAAACTGAAAGTGCAAGTAGGTGATGAGAAATAGGTGTAAAAGAGGGGACATTCAGCTACTTGGTGAACTTGATGACTAAGAGCTATATTTATTTTTTCAAAATAAATTGAATCCTGTCATCTGTGCCCTGCTTTGATAAACTAGGAAATGGATGCAATACATTTTGTGGGTAAGAGGAAGAATTAGGGTTTCCCAACACCCAGGCAAGTTATCTATAAAGTCCACTTATATTCAGCAAAGAACTAGATTTTAAATAAGCCTTATCCTGATCCACTGAATAAAACTGGAAGGATATGTGGTACAAGTTTGTCAAGATTTCTCAAAAGATTTATTTCTAAATTGAGAAGCATTTGCTGGGATGAGGTCATAGTTCAAAAATCAACTTCTTATCTCCACTTTCTAGCAAACTTACAGGCTACAAGAGCTTTAGGAGTAAATGCCATGAATGTGGTTGGAGATGGTCAAAAGTAGGGAATTCCTTATCAGATGACCCCAGGGTTGTTAAGCAGTGCACTATTAACCACAAATACCACAGAGAGGTAGAGTACTTGCAGGAGCATCTTCCTACATTATACAAGAAAAACTGAGAGGAAGTTTTTTTCTGATTGCACAGTAAGAGCACCAACCTTGTCCATCTGCCAGAGTAATATCTAAGAAGGGCGAGAGCAAGCTTCTGCAGAAATGACTCCACTTAGTAAAGGTAGCACTGAAGTAGCTTCAGAAAAAGTAGACCAATCACAACACAGCAGTTGGCAGGAATTACTCTCAGAACATTGGGTGAACGTTATTAGTTTTGGCTCAAGTGAAGAAGGTGGCTTTTCTGGCAAACTATTGGGTTCCTCAAGGTTAAGAGATAAACCAAAGATAGCAGGAGCTTCAAAATTATATGAAGAATGGAACGATTTCCCAGAAAGTTACAGCAGTCCTTCCAACATCTGAAGATGCTTAAAAAGAGTTAGGGGGGTATGCAGACCTGATACTTTTCTGTCAAGCATTTTGTCTGCTGAGAATTTTTGTCATTCTTCTAATGAGGTTACCTCAATGGTCCTGGAAGCAGGGTGCTCTGCTGCATTTTTAGGCAGTCTTTTTCATGGATGCGATGCATTGTTTGCATAAGAATTACTATTTCTTTTTTCTTTTGAGTAATTATTATTTGAAAAACTTTCTATGGAAACCATTACTAATGCATGAAGGGATCTTGCTAATGGGATAGCTTCCATAACCTTTATATTGTTAACATGCCTTTGTCTTTTTTGTAGGGGAATAGATTTTCTGTACTGTGACCACAACCTTCAAGTTACTGTATAAGTTTAGTGTTTCTTTCTATGCAAAAGCAAGTTCATTTTCACAAAGACTAAGTCACCCTATGCCTGACATCAGAAGACGTCTGCCTCTTTGTGAACCTTTGAACATCTGAACATGTTTATTTGGTTTTACAGTGGGAACAATTAGTTTAATGCAGAACGATCAAAGGGGGGGGGGGACAAAACAGTTTAATTTAACTGGATTGCACTACATTTTATTGTACATTTCTGTGGTGCTCTGTTAATTAAAATGTACCAGTGCTTGCATTTATGTTTGAAGTTTTTAAGCTACAGAAACTTTAAAAGGGAGGCATATTTCCTATTTATTTATTTTGGCTCATATATGTACAGCATGGACCGCTAATCATAATTCACATTTCATTTTGGGATTAGTAATGAGTTTTCTAGGAGATGATAGCCTTGAGGTTTGTTAAGTTTCTTGGAGCTTTTGCAAAAACCTTTAGGTGCTTTTGACTCTGTAGAGGAGTCTTTATAAAGTAGGATGACAGCTCATCTTAAACTTTGTCCTTGCATTACTGTACCCCTATTATCACAGACGCCAGGCTTATTTTAATAGTTGTTGACATGCTTTAAATATAGTAGAAAGAGATGAGGACCATGATGGCAGTGATTTTTCCAGGGATGTAAGTGAGGGTTTAATCTCTCTTGGCACAAGATAGGAACTGAAATTTGGAATGAGAGGTGAGCAGTTATTTTGTAAATGCATAGTTCTCAGTACTCAGGGTTGTTAACTTTACTTATGCTGTGTCTCTTGCTCTTCAATTCAGTATATAGTGATTTATCTTATTAAGAAGAGTGGACTGCGGATCTATAAGGCACATCAAGTATAAAAGTATTTAAATGGGAATGGGATGTCAGTGAGTTAGAAAGGTGATCAAAGGCAAACTTACTAGCTGTGGAATATGACTAGACAGCTTTGGGGCACAGTTATGGATGAGAAAGTGGTGAAGGAAACTCTATGCTGAGCCTAAGATCTACATCCATTACTTTGCGCATCGGGTATAGATCTCTTAAGGTTCAAGGGTCTGCTAAACTTAACCCAAGCAAGAGGGAGAGGTAGATGAGGAAAAGCTGTAGCTAACCTGGAGGAGAGAAAGACGTTGTTTCTGTCCTTGAATATTGAAAGATGTACCACTATATAAAGAATGAAATTATCCTTCACAACTGTTTAGGAAAAAGAGATATACCCTCTTCCTCCAAGAGGTAAAGCTGACAAATCAGAAATGTTAAAAATCATGAGGGGTTAAATTTTGGCCAGTAATATACTTTAGTATAGTCAAAGGTAGAAAGAAAAGATGGGTACTATTGATGCCAGAAAGACCCTTAATCAACTTGCACAATTTACTACTAGAGAAGACAATTTAGGCAGATTGGGTAATAATGTAACTACAGACTGAAGGACATTGCTGGAAGTTTGGCTGGGTCTGAGGCCCAAGTTATGATGATCACAGTTTATTTTTTTTAATAAGAATTGGAAATTCCATACCCACCAGATGGAAAAAGAGTTAAGTTTTGGGAACTTTAATGTAATGGTGAATTTTCTTTGTATTTGCCACTTGTAAAGTCACCACACTAATTGGACAGACAGAAGTTGTGACAAGGGGTTCCGGCGTGTAGATCGCAAGATGATTGCCCGTGAGCTACAACGCCGAAACAAGAAGGCCGCGGCACCGCTAGACTGTAGAGCGGTGCGGCCGAAATACAGAGCTGCCATTGGAACTCACGTCGGTAGGAAAACACATAAATAGCGATGACCCCTAAAGCAGCTACGCTGCAAACCCAAACAGTAAACAAGCACGAAAATCAAACACACGGCAACTGAAATACTCCAAAGTAAAGCATACAAGCACAAACGCCCCACATATACACAGTACACAGGTAAATAAATAAAAGTATTATAAGAAACAACTTACCAGTAGATCAGCTGAAGTCCAGACAAACCCGAACAGTAAACAGTCCCAGAAAGCCGGGAATATAATCCATACTAGCTGCAGCTGTAGCAGAGTCTTTGTACATGTGCATTAACATATAGTATGTCCCTGTCAATACAGTCCACATTTACAGAATAGATATAGTAACCCTGAAGTGTGCAAACATAATGCAGATGAAATAGCACACATAGGAAGTGGAGTGCAACAGAAACAGGAGTTTCAAACTCCATACCCCTTAGGAAGCACATGCTGCTGTAGGACCTGTTAGAGTAACAGCTACCAAACAAGTCACAGCACTTTACACATAATATGCCAGTGGTTATCAGTATTGGGAATATTTCCATTCCATGCCCCAGACATAGTGATGTAAAGCCATGATTGCAGCACAAAGCATCTGTTCTGGTACAGCCCCCCTAGTGCAATGGCAGGTGGGAACATTGAACCTAGGAACACTGTCAGACAGGAGTGTCAACCCCGCACCTAGTCCACAGCAGCATGAGTGTATAGCAGGATCTGGAAGACCCATCCAGTGTCTACTGGGGCTGAGGTACAGAAGTATGCAGGCCCATGCAGGCAGTCAAGGGTGCAACACTGAGCAACTTCCCTATGTAACCTTTGTCACTGAAACTGAGACTGGGCCCCACACCCTGATTGGCTAGCAGGAACAACTGGGATTTAAAGGGGACATGTACACTACACATAGAAACTGTGTTTAAAGCAGGCCGTGTAGATGCTTACCACAGTACAAACGTTTGTTAGCCCCATGGCTTTGTAAACTGCATATAGTGTCTCCATAGCACAACAGGTAGTCAGACCAAGGTGGAGTACTGACAGCTGCACAGTGAACTGTTGCAGGCAGCACTACAACACAGGGTCCAACACAGGGTGGTGTATAGCAAGTATTGTAACATCTGATAGTGATTTGTAGCAGTGATGTCTCTACATCCAGTTCCCAGCTACACTTGCCATGATGGATACTGAGAGGCCATCAACAAGTGGTGTTACCATGATGGAATCTATGTACCTGTATAGCCCTGGTCAGCTTGGCAACAGATACAGCACCATGCCCAGCCAACGGGGTAAACCAATGCTGGTAGTGGAGGGATACCTCTACCATTTGGAGCATGAAGTGCCGCCTAAACGGTACTGGGCATGTATTGAGCGGAGAGTACAGGCCTGCAGAGGTCGTGCCATCACTGTTCGTCAGGAAGATAGGGAGGAACTGCTGAAATCACTGCCTCACCAGCACGGGCCAGATGCAACAATAGCCCAGGTTGCTACACTGCGAGCAGAACTCGGCAGAGGGCAGTAACCGGCAATGAGTTGCCAAGCTTGGTAATGCAGAGTGTCCTAGGCACAACAGATGAAAATGTACTTCAGGAGATGCCTTGCCGTGCATCATTGTGTTGTAGCATAACCAGGGTACGTCAGAGGGCATGGGCATCCATGACCACACCTCCAGTAACACTCGCAGATATGGATGTCAGCCACTATCCACTCCGTAGTGGCAGCTTTATCCTCCGTAGAAGATCTGATATGGATGGGACAGATTCCTTGGTTCTACTTACAACATCACAGAATCTATGTGATCTGTGTAGATCTGACATCATTCTTGGAGATGGCACCTTCCCTACACGGGCTGATATATGTCTTCAGCTGTATACATTACATGGCTGTATTGGGACCCCCACCTCAACAAGGATTGTCCCCCTGGAGTACTGTCTCATGACAAGGAAGTCAGAGTCTGCATACAACAGTATGTGGGAGATACTGAAGAGTATGGCTGCAGAACAGGAGTGTTCCCTGGCTCCACAGTATATAATGACTGATTTTGAGAAGGCAGCAATCTGAGCCAGCCGTAAGGCATTCCATAAGAGTATTCTGAAAGGGTGCCTTTTCCACTTTGCACAGATCATTTGGCGCCAGATCCAGCATAACCACCTTGTGGCCCTCTATGGTGCGGACACTGCTTTTTCTATTGCCGTACGCAAGCTAATTGCATTGACATTCCTACCAGTGGAAGATGTTGTCCCTGCATTTTTGGACATTGTGGCTACGTTACCTGAATGTGCACAGCCTATTGGCGTATTCCTGGATCATCATTATGTGCGAGGCCGACCACGCAAGTATGCATCCCGCTGCTCTTCACAACAACGACTACCATCATCCTATCCGTTGAGATTCTGGAATGTTTGTGATGTCTCTGGCATGGATTTCCCATGGACTAATAACCAGGTAGAGGCATGGAATCGTCGGCTGAAAGTGTTACTGGGACGACCTACTGTGCAGCTATCTGACCTTTTGACTGTCCTGCAACAGGAACAGAACTTAACAGATACCCGACGAGAATCTCTGTTGCGGGGGATGACTGTGACACCACGTAGGAAGGCTATTGTTGTAAGGGAGCGTCATCAAAAACACATCTTGCAACATAAGTGTGACTATAGTGATGTGCAGGATTTTCTCCGTGCTGTGGCACATTTCTATAAGTTATGATTATATCAGGGTTTAGTATGCACCAAGCACTTCAAACATCACTTTACATTTTGTGTTAATAAAGGCTTTGCCCACAGCACACAGGTTTCACTCTACCACTTTGATGCCCACTTGGCATCCTATGCTAGGCACATGTTACAGTGATAGTGGCACATGGTGGTTTCTAGGGGGGTGTAGAGTGTATATCACATAGGGGGTTTGTGTCTCACACCTATGGTTAGGATGCAGGGGGTTCCTTTATTTCCACAGGGAATTGTCTGCAGGCATTTGTCACTGCAGCTAAACTGCCATACTGCCATGTGTCCACATCCAGCTGTCTCACAGTGGGTTGTTGCACCGCCTAGGTGCCTGAACCCTGTGACAAGGTACAGTGCTATGTTCTATAACAGTAGTAGTTAGCTTTATTTTTTATTTTTGATTTAACATTTACCTTAACTGATGTAGTGCAACCTCCAACCAGTTCAAGGCAGCTGATTGTTCTGTTGTTGCATGCTGTCTAGCTGGTGTTAGCCCCGCTCCATTCCTATGCCCTACCCCCATTACCACCCACCCCCACTTTCATTACATTTATAACACATAGATACATCCCTTCCCATTCTAGGCCCCAATCAGAATCCACTTCCTCCCTACTGCACCCCACACACATTTACCCACTCCCTTACTACACACCCAATCACAATCCACTCCCTTTAATTCTGCCACTCTCACACATACATACCCATGCTAGATATACATAATTCCAGTTCTAAGTATTCCCCCTCTACCCCTTCCTAACTCTAGACATCTCAAACATCACAATGTGCCACATCTACATAACCATCCCACTTCTTATCCTTCTCACACTCTCAACCTCATATCACACTAACCTCTCTTACTTATCTATCCTACTGCCACTAGCACCCCTACTAGAAATGATAACTTCCATTCATTTGCAATCTCCCCTTCTTTCTATAACATCTCTAACATTTATTTCCTTAAATATATTATTCCTCAGCACAACTCTCTCACCAGCAAGCAAAAACTAAAGCTCTACACTCTCTATACTCTGCAAATATCACACAACACAGCCACTAGTACCTTACTGCTATCTGGAGACATCCACCCAAACCCTGGCCCCCATACCTCATCTCCCAACAACACATTCAAAGACTCTTCCCCCAGTTCCCCATCCTGTCCCCCACCTCACCCTCCCCCCATACCAGCCCTCCCAACTCTTGTCCCAAACACCTATCTACTCCGAAAACATCTAAATCCTTGTTAACAAAACCACAGATCTTCATGCCTGGATTGCCCATACCTTCCCTGATATTTTAACCCTATCAGAGACCTGGCTAAAATCCCATATCACTGACAATGAAATATTACTACCTGGTTATAATATCTACAATAATGACAGATTCCCCAAAAAAGATGGCAACATTGTAATTCTCTACTCCATCAATCATAACCTCTCACATATAACCATCCCTATCCCCAATTTCAGCCCAGCTGAACTACTTATTCTCAACTTCCACCTAAACTCCCATAAAAAAATTCCCCATAGCCTCCATATATATTCCTCCAGGGAATAATATTCCCACCCTGGAGCTTATTCTGTCCTGGCTGTCCCACAATATATCTTGGGGATGTCAACACTGACTTGTCTAAGCTATCACCAGACTCCCCACAATTCAGTATTAACTTACACAGGTTCCTCCAACTTATCACATCCCCCACACGCATGCACAAAACCTCACCTACCAATCCTATCCTAGACTGGATCCTCTCAAACACCCCACACCTCTACCACAACCACTGCACCCTACCTGATAACCTCAGTGATCATCTTCTCACATGCATCCAAAGATACACTCCCCAATCATCCAAATCTCACTCCTACAGAGAATGTCGTCAACTCACTAACTTTAATGCTAACATATTTCACTCCATACTGTCCAGCATTAACTGATCCTTCATCCTGCAACTCCCTCTCAATGATGCTGTATATACATTTAATAAAATTCTCCTAGATACTCTCAGCTCCCTAGCCCTTACCAGGAAAATCAGAACTAAAGCCAATTATGCCCCCTGGCTCTCCAAAGAAACCCGATCTCTTTTGCCCAAAAGAGATAGTGCTTGGAAAGCTTGGACTAAAACCAAAACACCTTCCCTCCTCCAAAACTACAGAGAACTATGGAACCTCACTAAAAAACAAGTCAATAAAGACAAAAAAATCTTTCTACAACTCACCCCAATTTGACCGAATAACTAATCCTCAAAAATTCTGGGCCAACCTAAACAAAATCCTCCACCCCGGCAGCCCATTCACTCCCTCCCCTTTCCCAAACAATACTCCAATAACTGCCACCCTTCTCATCAATTAGTTCACCGATACCATCAAAAATCTTGCACACACTAATCACAACTCCAACCTCCCCTACCCCAACTAACAACACCCCTTTCACCCTAAGGCCCATCTCCACAGCCTACATTAAATCACACCTGGTTAAGCTTAAAACCTGCTCTCTCTCTCTCTCTGCAGATAACCTACCACCTATCTTTCTTAAACATGCCACTGAATCCCTAGCCTGTCCTGTATGCCTACTAATAAATAGATCCATTCAAGAATCCACCATTCCAGACAGTTGGAAAGCTTTCTACACCATCTCACTGCATAAAGGCAGAAATTCCACTGACCATTTCTAATTACAGACCCATAACCATACTCTCCCCTCTCTCAAAAATACTTTAAAAGTGCATTCATACTCAGCTACTTAATTTTCTCCTTTGGGAAAACCTACTAACTCACACTCAACATGGCTTCAGGCCAAACCATAGCACTTCTACTGCACTGTTAGCTTGTACTCACACAGTAGCTGAGGCCAGAGACAATAACAAACTAGTATTCTGTCTTTTCATTGATCTATCCAAAGCATTTGATACTGTTTCCCACTCCTTACTCCTCTCAAAACACAATGATCTAAATCTCTCTGCTCCTTCCCTTGATTGATTTACCAGCTACCTTTCCAATAGGCAGCAATCTGGCAGATGGCTCATTTTCTGCTCTTGCTTTTCACCCGTAACATCTGGTATCCCCCAAGGATCCATCCTAGGCTCCCTTCTTTTCAATATCTTCATAAATGACCTCCATACCTCTTGCAAACAATCCTCCTTCATTCAGTATGCTGATGATTCTACACTCATCTCCATCTCCAACATCTCTGACCTCCATACACACACCCCCAAGTCTCTTTCCTGTCCATAGAAATGTGGCTCACCAAAAATCAGATCATCTTAAATCCAAAAAAATGAAACATTTACTATTTCTCCCTCAACCTCTCTATCACCATAAATCTACCTTTGCCATCACATCCCATGGCAAGACCACCATCCAAGCCAAACCCCACACTAAGCTCCTAGATACAATTATTGATGATGAACTTAAATTTAACTTTCATATTTAGCAAAAAAAAAAAAAAAAAACACCAGCAACTAGGTCTACTATACCAAAGTAAGAAATTTCTTAACTCAGACCCTAGACTCTTCCTAGCTCAGTCTCTCCTCCTTTCCTCCCTTCTCTGTGCAGCCCCTATCCTCACTTCCATTCACTACACATATTTATTTAAACTCCAAGAAACTTACCACAAAGTAGCCAGATTTGCCACTAACTCTCCTCACAACGCACACCACTGCCTTGCACTCAACCCACTTAAATGGCTAGAATTCCCCCAACAACTCCTACTGTCTCAATTGAATCACACATTCTGTTCTATACAAACCTACTTCCTGCCTCTCTCTCCTCCCTTGTATCCTATTACACCTCAAACCACACTCTCCTTACATCTAATCAACAACTCCTTGACATTTATAAACCTAATATGAACAGAATCCCTGCATGTACGGCAGCTGCAAGGTCTCAAAACAAACGTAATCCAAAGCAAAAAATGAGACCAGCAAACTGTGGCAATTACCAATGTTTAATATTAATTACTAAAAACACATAGTAATAAGGAGAAAAACAGCTTAGTAAATCACTTAGCCTTCATATTAAACATTGGTAATTGCCACAGTTTCTGGTCTCATTTTTTGCTTTGGATCTATAACCCTAACAAATATTTTGGAAAACTACTTTACAAATACAGTGTAGCCCAAGCCTGGAATAAACTCTCCTCACATATAAGAACCATCCCCCACCCCAAGCACTTCAAAAAAGAGCTAAGACTGCATCTACTTAACATAAAGTCTTGCCCCTGTCATGACCCTACCTAATCATCCACTCTCTTTCATCACCCCCGTCCTACAGAATTACAATTCACTCTCCTCAAGTCAATAACCCATTTAGCTAGGAGACTACATCACATAGAAGCATTTCATGCCTAGCTCAACCTTAAGTTTTTGGCTATGAATCATTATTATCTATCTGATTGCTAAAAAACAAAAAAAACCTTGCTGATATTGCAACAATTCTCTTTTTATTGTTTTGTATTTTGTTTTCTTTTATCTGTAAATATAAATACCTAATAACGTTGTTAGTACTTCATTTTAATTGTGTTGTTAACTGTGATATTACTTCACTGTATCTGTAAAATTTCTGGAGCATTTCTCTGAGGGTCTCCACTGAAAATGGGACACTGGCTCAGTTGGACCAACCCAGTTAACAAATGTCAAATAAATAAAAATAAAGTAAATTTGTTTATTTATGAGTTTGTTTATTTATTTATTGAATTTTGTGACTGGAATAGTCCAATTGGGATATAACCCCTTTTCAATGGTGGCTCAGGAAGAATAGCTCCAACAGAAGAAACATTAGTGCAGTATGATAAACAAGAAAAACACAGTTAAGTATGCATACAAACAATTACAATACAGCCATTTCAATAAGTAAGAGTAACACAATTAATTTTGCATTCAGTTTATAATACAGTTGTTTCATTTTGCTTACAATGTAGACTACAATATAAGTGAAGTTGGAGACTGGGAAGTAGAACATAAAAATAGCTGTGATTATGAAGATAAAGAAAATTTTTTAAGGAAATATAATACAGTTTAGTGGTAAGAGCTATCCAAAAAAAGATGCCAACAAACAGCTTGAACCCATTAGTTAAGAATTTATTTAATAAGATTAAGCACTTTTGTGCATATAAACAAACAACAAGCTTCATCAGAATAATGAAAATTTATATTCATAGATTTTAAAACAAAAATAATTACCATGTGACACATCTTAAGACAATAAAAAACATCCAATTTGTAAAACCACTCACCAATAAAAAAACATGCAATAAACAATGGAATTTGTTATACAATCTACCTTACTGTAAAGCAACCATCAACATTACAAAAGCATAGTTATTGATAGAAGGCCATTAAATAAATTATATAAAAATATGTATATGAATAATTATATACATATGTTATATATTATTTGCCCTTAAAGTTAGCATGCTATTAAGTGACACTTTGTTATTAAGCCCAGAAGGCTGGGTAGCATTAATTTTAATTTGCCAGTATAACTCCCTGACTTCCAGTTTTGTCCGCAGTCACCACTTTTATCACAACAAGCAACCTTAATACATAAAATAAAAATTTCTTGAAACCAGTACACACCTTGGAATGTCTAGCTAGAACATTAGTATTATCGTGTTTCTTAATGTATTATATATGTTCATAAATATGTGCCCTAAGCTGATGTGCACTTCTAGAAACATAAAAGACTGAACAGGATAAACATTGGCCTACATATACCACTCCTTTCAATATTACAGTTATATTTACCATTATTAATATTTAAGGGAAAGGAAGACATTATCATGCTGGTCCCCATATGAAATAATCATGGCCCATTCATATTTATTGTGGTCAACCCCATCTTTATTATCAGGGCTGGTAACTGAATTGCTGTTTCGTAAAATGGGTGGGTACAATTGTTCATGGATCATCACCATCATCTCCCTAATTTCAGAAATACATTCCTTAGAGTAAGTCCTCTCAATGAAAAAATTAGAAAGAATGTCGGCCTCCCTCAAAAAACGTCATTATCTGAGACCAGTCTTGAAAGTCTTACAAACTGACTTTTAACTACATTTTTCTTTTGCCATATCTGATGAGAGTTAGAAAAATGCAAAAAGCTGTGAGAGGTTTAAGGATGAATCTGGTAAAGATGAAAAAACAAAACAGAGATGCCAATTGGAAAAGTTAAGTTCTGATTTCTAGGAAGATGGGGCTGAAGTCTGTGTGGATAAAGTCATGGAATCAGGGGTGACACCTTAAAGTCAGCTATGAGGATTTGTTATACCAAACTTTGTATTTGTTAAACAAATAGAGAAGGAATGTGGGCTCATTGGAAAATTGTATGAATGTGTTCAATTGATGATTTTTTTGCCAGGACCTTAGACATGTTTTGATATTTGCTGATAAGCCACAAGAGTAAATTGATCCATATACTACAAATGTATTATGATAAAGTTAGAAAGGGAAGTTTAGTGATGAGGATAAAGTACCTGGAAATAAGGTCACATGATATATGGGCAAGGGAATGGATTTTCTTCAAGAAGTCTTGACAAGACTAAAGAAGGTTGTGACATCAGATTTTTTGAGAATGAGGTGGCAAAGGGGATTTTCTTGATAATCTGATAATTTCATGGGAATGGAACAGCCCAGAGTTAAGGCAGAGAGCAGAAAAGTTTTGGGGAGACTATGCATACTAAGGGGTACCAGCTCTCTGTAGGATTTTCTATCATAGATAAAAAAAGAGTCCAGAACTATCTCATAAAGTAAGACAAGTCAGTGCAAAATTTAACATACTAAAACTGGTGTAGCTAAAATTTGTGCAAATCAAGTTTGCCATTAAGAGTTGGTTACATAAAGAGAGATTTAGGCAAAGTATTCAGATTTTGAAATTCAGTATGACGGGCAGACAGACTAGTACTTGAAAATGCAAATGGTGATTTCTGATGCAATAAGTTATATACATGTAGTTGCTTAAGTCAACAGAAATACTCCATGCATTTGGAAAATGTAAGAGTGAGATTGTATAGCTGAAAAGGAATGAATTTTATTTCAAAATGACTGGAAAGTTATGTTCAAAAGATTTAATAAAATAAACTGTACATGTGGAAAGTGAAAACAGGTCATTGCTGAAAATGTGAGGGGAAGGAGCTGGAACATTTCATACCTGCCTTGTGGTAAAAATGGAAGGCGTTTGTTTGGTATACTAGTATGTAGGGCATAGGAATTTGTTCTGTTTGGAGCTGAAGTTAAATCTTTTGATTGTGAGTAGGGTGAGAAAATGTGGCTTCTTATTCTTGCAAGTTGGGTGAACTGTCTTACAGCTACAGGTTGCAAAGGAGACGTAAAGTTGAATGCAAACAGACTGAGGGATAACAACCTCAGGAATTTCAGGAGAGTAACAGCAACCAATCTAGACACTAGAAAAAAAAGCAAGATTAGGCAAAGCTGTGAGGCATTCTGAAGTAAATGCAAGGCTACATAAAGGGGGAGAATTGTATATAGAACAATCATATTTGCATTATTGACTTAGAGCTGGTCTACTACTTGACAGATAAAATAATCACAGTGTGTTATTACATGTAAATGCCTGATTCTTGCTAAAATGTATCTATTTACTTGATCTTTTTGACATTTTCCTCATTGCCTGTGAGAGTTTGATATGTTTACAGGCAAAATGAATTAAAAGGATACAACAAACCTGCCAGATTTGCAACCAATCTACTTACAAAAAGTCACCACTGCATAGCCCTAAGACAACTACACTGGGTAGAGCTCTCACAACATTTTACCTACTCACAATGACTGATTGCCCATAATCTAATATATAAACAAGAAAACTGTCCGGCACTACAAGACACCACAAAATATTATTCCCAAGTCAGGTAACTATGTTCTCAAAATAAATCATTTTTAGTCACCACCAATACTACCAGAGGTAACTCATTCTATTCCTGCTATGTGTCCAAGCTGTGGAACTTCCTACCACTACACTTAAAGCAAACTGAAAAAATAAGCTTTTAACAATAAACTTAAACAACACCTAAATAACTCATTGCTATACTTCTGTTCAACCTTAGGCTACTACTTTAACTGTAAGCACCAAAATTACTGTCTAATTGATTAAATACTATTCACTGCATCCTAACGTTACTGTATATAATATTCTGCCTCTTAACCTTCAGTCTGTTTCAAAATACAACCCTTTCTTATATCATTTTTCACTCTTGAAAGTTTATCAAAGTATCAATCAACTGCTATACCTCTCTCAAATTTAACTATATCTATCAGCAGTACTTTCTCTATTTTTAGCTCAACTTGACCTTTGACATCAAATTAAAGTGCCCAATTTTATTACTCACAAATATCTACTAAAGTAACTTATGTTTATCCAAGTCAAAGTAGGAAATCGCAATTTTTGAGGATTTACATTTATGTATTTCATTGAATGTTTTTTTAACCCCTTGTCTTTGCATTACAATTGTTATGGTATGCAACTTTTACTGTTAGTATTACTACATGATATTGCATAATTCTGTGTGTAGATTTTCTCCCTGGATCAGTGCTGAAATTTTTTTTCATTTTTCTCCTAGCTGGGACTTCCTGGTCTACATATTGAAAGTAATTAATTAATTATATTACAGAAATACAGAAATGCTTCAAAAGAAAAAAATACAGATATTTAAAAAAGAACCAAATACTATAAACACATATCACAATTTGAGTAAATTACTAAATCTGTATAAAATACAAAAAAAAAAAATTAAATAAAATAATATTGTCCTTTGGACTGTGGCACTTATTAAACATAATTTACACTAAGAAAAGTGCAAAAAAATCTGAAAATGTAAGTAAAATAAACAGAAACAGTAAAACTTATTCAAAATATAAAAATAAATGGGAGAAATTGAAACTAACCATCTCTACAGGCTGCATAGACAATATGTCAAGCATAGCTGGTAGGAAGAAAAAGTAAATAAAGTAATAGATTAAAAATAAAAATAACTTAAAATCTGATTAAAAACAGTAATATATGCACACTAAAGCACATAAAGCC